>NC_091062.1:211763271-212049301 GCF_000393655.2 Nicotiana sylvestris | reverse complement strand
AAGATATGCTCTAAAAGTCGCCTAGAAGCTTTGGAGAAGAAACGTTTTATGAAAATTTTGATAACTCCCGAAATGGTTCTGTTTTGGACATTTTAAATAACTGGGAAAAAATTTCTCTATGCGATCGCGGGAAAGGGATTGCGATCGCATAGGGTAAGGTCTGATGTGCACTGCAATCGCAGACGTAAGGTTGCGATCGCATAGAAGAATAAAAATGAAGGCTGGGTTTTCATGCAATGCGATCGCAGAGAGTAGAATGCGATCGCATAGAAGGATTTCTGGACCCCTGAGGTTTGCTCTATGCGATCGCGACCCTTTTTATGCAATCGCATAGAAGGAATAACTGGGCAACAACAGCAGCTATTTCTGCAACATTCCTAAGGCCAAAACCACCCCGGAACACCTCCGAAACACTCCCGAGCCCTCGGGGCTCCCAACCAAACAGACACACTAACTCAACAACATCCTACGAACTTAACCGTGCGATCAAATCGCCAAAATAACATCAAAAACAGTGAATCAAACCTCAAAATCAAGAGCTTTTCCTCAAATTTCATCAAGTTTCAAATTTAGGAATTCAAGTCCGAATCACGTCAAACGACGTCCGATTGCAACCAAATTTCACAGAAAGCGCTTAAACTACATATAAGATCTGTATCGGGCGCCGGAACCAAAATACGGGCCCGATACAATGCTTTCTAATTCATTTTTATTTCAAATTTTCAAATAAATTTCAGAAAAATAATTTCTTTTAAAAATTCATTTCTCGGGCTCGGGACCTCAGATTTCGATTCCGGGCATACGTCCGAGTACCATATTTTTCTACGGACCCTCGGGGACCGTCAAATCACGGGTCCGGGTCTGTTTACCCAAAATGTTGACCAAAGTCAACTTTAACCATTTTAAAGCCACAATTTATCAAATTTCACATAATTTAACACATAAGCTTTTCTGCCTACGCGCCCGGACTGTGCACGCAAATCGGGACAACTAAAGGTGAGGTTTTCAAGGCCTCAGAAGCACGAAAAAAGGGAGAAAACCGGTGATGACTCTTTGGGTCGTCACATTCTCTACCTCTAAAACAACCGTTCATCCTCGAATGGACAAAAGAAAGAAGTACCTGAGTCGGGAAATAGATAAGGATAATGGTCCCGCATATTGAACTTGGTCTCCCAGGTCGATGCCTTAGGAGGCTGATCTCTCCACTGAACACGAACCGAAGGAAAACTCTTCGACCTCAACTGGGGAACCTGCCGGCCTAGAATAGCTACCGACTCCTCCTCATAAGATAAGTCCTTGTCCAACTGGACAGTGCTGAAATCTAACACGTGGGATGGATCGTCGTGATACTTCCGGAGCATAGATACATGAAATACTGGATGCACGGCTGATAAGCTCGGCGACAATGCAAGTCTATAAGCCACCTCTCCCACTCGGTCAAGAATCTCAAATGGACCAATGAACCTAGGGCTAAGCTTGCCCGTTTTCCCAAATCTGATCACACCCTTCATAGGAGACACACGGAGCAATACTCGCTCACCAACCATAAAAGCAACGTCTCGAACCTTGCGGTCTGCATAAGTCTTTTGCCTGGACTGAGCTGTACGAAGCCTATCCTGAATAATCCGGACCTTATCTAAGGCCTCCTAAACCAGATCTGTACCCAATAACCGAGCCTCCCCCAGCTCAAACCATCCAACCGGAGATTGACATCGCCTACCATACAAAGCCTCACAAGGAGCCATCTGGATACTCGACTGGTAGCTATTGTTGTAGGCAAACTCTGCTAAAGGCAAGAACTGATCCCACGAACCTCCGAAGTCAATGACACAAGCTCGGAGCATATCCTCCAATATCTGAATAGTCCGCTCGGACTGCCCGTCTGTCTGAGGATGAAATGCTATGCTCAACTCAACTTGGGTGACTAACTCTTGCTGAACTGCTTCCCAGAAATGCGAGGTAAACTGCGTACCTCGGTCCGAAATGATAGACACCGGCACACCATGAAGGTGAACAATCTCCCGGATATAGATCTCAGCTAACCACTCGGATGAATAGGAGACTGCCACATGAATGAAATGCGCTGACTTGGTCAGCCTATCAACAATGACCCAAACTGCATCGAACTTCCTCCGAGTATGCGAAAGCCCAACAATGAAGTCCATAGTGATCCGCTCCCACTTCCACTCGGGAAGCTCAATCCTCTGAAATAAACCACCAGGCCTCTGATGCTCATACTTAACCCGCTGACAATTCAAACACCGAGCCACATATGCAACTATATCTTTCTTCATTCTACGCCACCAATAGTGCTGCCGCAAATCCTGATACATCTTCACGGTGCCCGGGTGAATAGAATATAGGGAACTATGGGCCTCCGCTAAGATCAACTCTCGAATCCCATCAACATTAGGCACACAAACTCGCCCCTGCAATCTCAAAACACCATCATCATCTAAGGTCACCTTCGTGGCACCTTTACGCTGCACCGTGCCTCTCAAGACACACAAATGGGGATCATCAAACTGCCGATCACGAATACGCTCCAATAATGAAGAATGAGCGACCGTGTAAGCTAACACTCTGCTAGGCTTAGAAATATCCAACCTCATAAAATGATTGGCCAAGGCCTGAACATCCAAAGCAAGCGGTCTTTGGCTGATCAGAATATAAGCAAGACTACCTATGCTGGCGGACTTCCTACTCAATGCATCGGCCACCACATTGGCCTTTCCCGGGTGATACAAGATAGTAACATCATAATCCTTCAACAACTCTAACCAGCTCCTCTGCCTCAAATTCAACTCTTTCTGTTTGAACAGGTACTAAAGACTCTTATGATCAGTGTAAACCTCACATGTCACACCATATAGATAATGCCTCCAAATATTCAAAGCATGAACAATAGCTGCCAACTCATGATCATGAACCGGATAATTCTTCTCGCGGATCTTCAACTGCCTCGAAGCATAGGCAATGACTCTGTCATCCTGGATCAATACTGCACCAAGCCCAATACGGGAAGCATCACAATATATTGTATAAGGCCCTGAACCTGTGGGCAAAACCAATACCGGTGCTGTAGTCAGAGCTGTCTTGAGCTTCTGAAAGCTTGCCTCACACGCGTCCGATTATCTGAACTGGGCACCCTTCTGGGTCAACTTGGTTATCGGGGCTACAATAGATGAGAACCCCTCCACGAATCGACGATAGTAGCCTGCCAATCCCAAGAAACTCTGAATCTCTGTAGCTGATGCTGGTCGAGGCCAGTTCTTGACTGCCTCAATCTTCTTTGGATCAACCTGAATTCCCTTTGCTGATACAACATGACCCAGAAATGCAACTGAGCTCAACCAGAACTCGCACTTCGAGAACTTAGCATATAACTGACTATCCCTCAACGTCTGAAGAACCACTCTAAGATGCTGCTTGTGCTCCTCCTGGCTGCGGGAATATATCAAAATATCATCAATGAAGACTATCACGAATGAGTCCAAATAAGGTCTGAACACTCGGTTCATCAAATCCATAAAGGCTGCTGGGGCATTGGTCACCCCAAATGACATAACCAAGAACTCATAATGCCCCTACCGAGTGCGGAATACTGTCTTAGGGACATCGGATGCCCTAATCCTCAACTGATGGTAGCCAAATCTCAAGTCAATCTTTGAAAATACCTTGGCACTCCAAAGTTGATCAAATAAATCATCAATCCATGGCAGTGGATACTTATTCTTTATTGTAACCTTGTTCAATTGCCGGTAATCAATGCACATTCTCATCGAACCATCCTTTTTCTTTACAAACAGAACCGGCACGCCCCAAGGCGATACGCTGGGTCTAATGAAACCCTTCTCAAGCAAGTCTTGCAACTGCTCTTTTAACTCTTTCAACTCTGGCAGGGCCATGCGATATGGCAGAATAGATATGGGCTGAGTGCCCGGAGCCAAATCGATGCAGAAATCAATATCCCTATCGGGTGGCATACCCAACAAGTCTGAAGGGAAAACCTTAGGAAACTCACGAACCACGGGCACAGAATCAATAGAGGGGACCTCGGCACTGGAATCACGAACATAAGCCAAATAGGCCAAACATCCCTTCTCGACCATACGTCGAGCCTTCACATACGAAATAACACTGCGGGTAAAATGACCAAGAGTCCCTCTCCACTCTAAACGAGGCATACCCGGTAAAGCTAAGGTCATAGTCTTGGCAGGACAGTCAAAGATAACGTGGTAAGGTGATAACCGTTCCATCCCCAATATAACATCAAAATCGACCATGTCCAGAAGCAACAAATCTACTCGAGTCTCAAGACCCCCAATCACAACTACACAAGAGCGATGGACTCGATCTACCACAATAGAATCACCCACCGGTGTAGACACATAAATAGGAACACTCAAGGAATCATTAGGCATAAACAGATACGGTGCAAAATAAGTTGACACATACTAGTATGTATACCCTGGATCAAATAATACTGAAGCATCTCTATCACAAACCAGAATAGTACCTGCACCTCCACCTCTAATACCTTTACCTCCACCTCTAGCATATCTACCTCCACCTCTAATACCTCTACCTCACACTCTAATACCTCTCTCTTAGTGATATGGAGAAACTTCTCTTGAAATAGCTGTGTGAATTGTTCTCAAGTCAAAGCTGATGACCTAAATGGTATAGCCAATCAATAAACCCTCCAACGGGTCTTGGCAGATCCAGACAAGAGAAAAGTAGCAAAATCAACCTCATTGGTCTCCACGATCCCCATGTCCCTGAGAACCTTATAACAGTTGTCTAGAAAATCTTGGGGATCCTCAGAAGATGCACCGCTGAAATTAGTAGTGAAGTGCTTGATGAAACTTATCCAACCTCCACAAAGCCTCCGAAGACGTAGCTGATCTATCATCGGTCTGTGTTGCTACTTGGCTGAAGAAGCGGTACATGACTCGCCATTCGGGAAAGGACTGAGTAGAAATTCAATCAGTATTGGGGAAACAGAACCACACGACAAGAGAGAACAGATGTAAAGTTTCCCTAACTCAGTAGCCTCTGTGGGATAAATACAGACGTCTCTGTACCGATCCCTCAGACTCTACCGAGCTTGTCCGTGAGTTATGAGACCTAAGTAACCTAGTGCTCTGATACCAACTTGTCACGACCCAGATTTTTCCACCATCGGGAGTCGTGATGGAGCCTACTAATAGGAGCTAGGCAAGCCAATTAATTTGATACTTCTCTTAACAACATCAACAATATAAAGAAAGACGAGACAATTAATACAAAGCGGAAGACTCAAAACATAAATAACTGAAACCAAGTGCGGAAGCTCAAATACACCTCTACCCGGATCTGGTGTCACTAACTCACGAACTTCTACAGAATGCTAAATACAAAGTCTGAATAAAATACAATATTGTCTGATCCGATACAAAGGAAATCAAACGAAAAACAAAGATAAGGGAGACTCCGGGCCATGCGGATGTCAGTAAGGCTACCTCGGTGTCTCTGGACTGAAGTCAGCTCCCGATCAAATCCTACTGCCGAGGTCCAAAAGCTGCTCCTGAATCTGTGCAAAAAGATGCACAGAGTGTAGCATCAACACAACCGACCCCATGTGCCGGTAAGTGTCTAGCCTAACCCCGGCGAGGTAGTGACGAGGCTAGGACCAGACTCCAGATAAACCTGTGCAGTTAAATAACATTTGGCGGGAAAATAACAGATAATAAACAATTAAAACTGGGGAAAGGAACATGCTTAGAGGATAACGGTTAAAGCAATATATCGAGAATAATATGGGAACTGCAACTTAACATTTAATACAAATAAAGGGAAATTAAAGGCAATTTTCACTTTTCAATACTCATCTTGTTGCATGCGTGCAACCCGAATCCATTTCTCATATTTCGTGGTAGGCGTACCACCCGCTCCCATTTCAGTACATAAATACATACAACGAATTAGAAGTACGGAAAAATAATCAATCAAGGAGGGAGGGGAATATGCTGTGGGGAGAGTAACAATTCATAAATAAAACACCAAATAAGGAAAGAAAACAACACAACTAGAATATCAACAAGAGTAGGAAAACTCAACAGTTGCACGACATCACCCTTCATGCCTTTACTCTCGTCCTCACCAAAATAATCATATAAAGTACACAACATTAACCTTCGTGCTTTTCCTCACATAAACTCTCATATCAAGGCACGGAATGACCCTTCGTGCATAAATATTCAAAACATGGCACGGAATAATCCTTCGTGCATAAATATTCAAAACATGGCACGGAATGACCCTTCGTGCATAAATATTCAAAACATGGCACAGAATGACCCTTCGTGCTTTTACACTATTTCCTCACAATAACAAACAATGCACAGCATCACCCTTCGTGCTTTATCGCTCTTCCTCACCCAAACAACAATCACAAACAAAGGGGCAAGGGAGTGAACAAATAATAATAGAAATCCCGGCAAGGGAACACAATTAAACAGTTAAATCCCGGCAAGGGAACAAAATCAATAAATTTCAACATCCCGGCAAGGGAGATAATCAATAAAGCAACAAACATCCCGGCAAGGGAGATAATCAACAAAGCAACAAACATCCCGGCAAGGGAGATAATCAACAAAGTAACAAACATCCCGGCAAGGGAACAATTCAACAACTCTTTCTCTTTCTATCACTTTTACTTCTCACCTCACTTTATCACCTGAGCCAACACTCCAAAGGGGTTCAATCATTTCATATACTTTCACGCTTTATAATGTACTCGAGCCAATGCTCCAAGAATGTAGAAATCATAATTCTTCCTCAAACTCTTCACATTATATGAAATTTATCAATTTAACAAGGAAGAGGTATCGCAAAATCCGAATAAACACAAATAAGACTCACGATCATGCTAGACTCCGGTGTATAAATACTCGTCACCATGCCTATAGACCGTACTCAACAATTAGCAAATAGCAAACAACACTCTAATCCTATTACCTCAAGCCAAAGTTAGAACAAACACTTACCTCGGTCCAAAGAATAGCAATCAACTCTCAAATACCGCCTTTCCTTTCGAATTCGGCTCCAACTCAATCAAATCTATACAATAATGACTTCATAATATTAATATATACTAAACAAATCAAACTCAATGCCTAATTATAGATTTCCAAGCTTTCTTCACAAAATTCCAAAAATCGACCCCGGGGCCACTTAGTCAAAACACGAGGTTCAGACCAAATTCATATCACTCATTCATTCACGAGCTCGAATATATAATTTATTTTCAAATTCGGCCCCAAAACAAGGTCTAAATCAAGAAAAATCAAAAAGCCCTAACTCTACCCAAATTCCCAATTTCTACCCTAAATTATATGTTTTAGGCCTAGAATTTCAATAGATGATGATGAAAAATGAAGAAAACGAGTTAAACAATACTTACCCAAGAAGCTTTGGTGAAGATATGCTCTAAAAGTTGCCTAGAAGCTTTGGAGAAGAAAGGTTTTATGAAAATTTTAATCACTCCCGAAATGGTTCTGTTTTGGACATTTTAAATAACTGGGCAAAAATTGCTCTATGCGATCGCGGGAAAGGGATTGCGATCGCATAGGGTAAGGTCTGATGTGCACTGCAATCGCGGACGTAAGGTTGCGATCGCATAGAAGAATAAAATGAAGGTTGGGTTTTCATGCAATGCAATCGCAGAGAGTAGAATGCGATCGCATAGAAGGATTTCTGGACCCCTGAGGTTTGCTCTATGCGGTCGCGACCCTTCTTATACGATCGCATAGAAAGAATAACTAGGCAACAACAACAGCTATTTCTGCAACATTCCTAAGGCCAAAACCACCCCGAAACACCTCCGAAACACTCCCGAGCCCTCGGGGCTCCCAACTAAACACACACACTAACTCAACAACATCCTACGAACTTAACCGTGCAATCAAATCGTCAAAATAATATCAAAAACAGTGAATCAAACCTCAAAATCTAGAGCTTTTCCTCAAACTTCATCAAGTTTCAAATATAGGAATTCAAGTCCGAATCACGCCAAACGCGTCCGATTGCAACCAAATTTCACAGAAAGCGCTTAAACCACATATAAGACCTGTACCGGATGCTGGAACCAAAATACGGGCCCGATACCAATGCTTTCTAATTCATTTTCATTTCAAATTTCCAAATAAATTTCAGAAAAACAATTTCTTTTAAAAATTTATTTCTCGGGCTCGGGACCTCGGATTTCGATTTCGGGCATACGCCCGAGTCCCATATTTTTCTACGGACCCTTTGGGACCGTCAAATCACGGGTCCGGGTCCGTTTACCCAAAATATTGACCAAAGTCAACTTTAACCATTTTAAAGCCACAATTTATCAAATTTTACATAATTTAACACATAAGCTTTTCCGGCTACATGCCCGAACTGCGCACGCAAATTGAGGCAACTAAAGGTGAGGTTTTCAAGGCCTCGAAAGCAAGGAAAAAGGGAGAAAACCAGTGATGACCCTTTGGGTCTTCACATCGGGAAGATCGGGAACAAAATAAACAAACTGACATTCTCCTTTTTTCTTTTTTTTCTTTTTTTTTACCTCAAAGACTATTCTTATAAGAAAAGAGAAATAAAAGAAGCAAAACTTTTTCTAGACTTAATGTTCTATAACATATTCTAAACTCAAGCTTAACGATCATATTTTTTCAAGACAAATACTCTGTGGGAAATGATTAAAGAAAACCCTAGAAGAAAAAAAATATTTTTTTTGATTTGTTTTTTTTAAGAGGAAAATCTAAAGAATAAACCACAAAAACATATTTTGAATTTTCATTTGATATCCTGACGCGATATTTCGAAACAAGCAATAAAAAAAATATAACAAAATGCTTTTGGATTTCAATTTTGATTGCCTAAAGAAGAAATTCTAATGATAAACAAAAGATAAAGTATTTTTTTTCTATGTACAATATCCTAAAGTTCTAATAAAAATAAAAAGAATTTTTTTCATCTTTCATTAATTTCCCAAAGAAACACCTCACAAGAAAATCTTTTAGGATTTTGGAATTAATGCCTTAAAGACATGATTGAGGCTACTTTTGTAAAATGGCTTATTTGGCCAAAAGGTGGCTAGAAGTGCAAAACTTGGCTAAGATCCCGCAAAGCCAAGAACCTATGATTTACTAGGAAGACCGGACCCTATGTGGGTTGCCTACGTATCACGCCCCGAAAGACGAGAATCAGGTGTACGTAGTTCGGGCCGATTGGATACGGGCGAGAATTAAAAAAACAGCTAATTTAGAAAAAACATATAATTTTTTTTGCTTTTTCTTGAAAAATGATGAAACATGCAAAATCTTTTTTTGGATTTTCTCCCCCCCCCCCCTTTATTTTCTAATTTACGGAAAATGATGAAAAAGTGCAAAATCTTTTTCTTGAATTTTCAAGCCCTTTTTTTTAACAAAAATGTGACAGAATACATAATTGGGCCCCATTCGCTTTATCTTCACACTTCACCCTTTTTTTTTCTTCATTTGCCCTCAACTATAATTGGTCCGCCAAATGACCCTTTTACCCTTGAAGAAATGCAATATGTAGCACATAGGATGCATCAAGATGATCTGTTATTTGGGTACACCTGTCCTAGACAGACCCAACCCCTGTGTTGAGTCCCCAAAGTCAGATGCACGTGATGCAAACAAGCGTTCCTACTAGGGATCCGGCATGAGGCTGAGTTATTCTAGGTTCAAAACCTGGGTTTATTTGTTCTAGACCTGGCTTACCCAAGCGGACAACTCGAGCCGAGGGGGGAGGGGCTGCGTACCGGTAATCAAAAGATCATCCGGCTTTGCAACTTGTCCGAACCTCGTTCTATTTGGGATTTGACACTAACAGAAAGAAGTAACGACCAGCGTGCACTCCTAAGGAGAGAGAAAAGAGGGGTTTCGTAGCAGTTTATATATACAATTCAGATAATATCAAAGCGGTAAAATCAACAATTAGCACATTAGACCCAAACATATAATAAAATCATATAATAAATAAAGCCAAATATAACAATTATTCTAAGCTCAAATTCTTGAACCCTGAACCATAGTTCTGGGCTCGTTCCACAGCAGAGTCGCCAGAGCTGTCACACCTCCTTTTTTACCTACACCCCCGGGAAACGGTGTAAAAGGAGTTTTTTCCAATTTAAGTGACAATCGAAATGAGATTTATTTATTAAAAGATTCAGAGTCGCCACTTGGGAGATTTATGGTGTCCCAAGTCACCGGTTGAATCCCGAATCGAGGAAAAGCTTGACTCTGTTTAATAGTCCGCGAACCAGAAATCCGAGTAAGGAATTCTGTTAACCCGGGAGAAGGTGTTAGGCATTCCCGAGTCCCGTGGTTCTAGCACGGTCGCTCAACTGTTATATTCGGCTTAATTTTCTGATTTTAATACATTTTGAATTCATGCAAATTTTAGTTTTAACCGCTTTTATTCATTTTTTTTAAAGAAAATTGCAACGTTATTAAAACACGTCTCGAACCACGTCACATAAATGCCCCCGTGGTTTTTGATATATCTTAACATTGTTGAGATTTGGATTTGGGTCACATAAATGCGCACCCGAATTTAAGAAGGTAAATTATTAAAAGAATGCGCTTGAAGCAACTACGCGTTTAACTTCGCGAGGGCCATGGAAATTTGCTAAATGGCACGCCTCGAATTTAAAAAAAAAAAGCAAACACATTAACTAAATGAAGGTCGTGCATTTAAGATTGTTGGGCACGACACCCCTCAATTTATTTTAAAAGGAATTCAAACTAGATTTCGGAGGGCTATAAATTATATTCTATTTAATATGGCACAATAATACTACAAATCCAACTCCATGAATCTGAACTGAAACCAAACACCTTAATTTTTAGGAACACTTTTAAGAATCAATCATTTAAACAAAATAGTTTTCCATGAAAAACAAAATAGTAGCTCTGAGTTAAGATTAAAAATAGAACGCCACTTTCCGAACTTCTTGTTTCTGCACATTTCGCATTAACTTGACCCAAATCTATCCGCCTCGTAGATATACACAACAGAATCCCCAACCCCTAATTCCATGGAATAGCATCCATTCATATTCCTAACCACTTAAAGAGAATTTGTATTGGCCTGTTATTATTATAGCTACTCACATGAATAGTTTGAGCCCATTGTAAACTAGTAAAAGTATACAGTAAAATCATAAGAGGACCCTTTTTAGTAGCAAACCACTCTTTCATGGGAGTATCACTTTCAAACATAAAAATCACCTCTTTTATACCTTACTCTTTAGGAAAATTCAGGTCCTGGAACGTATGTAATAAGCAATGACTCAAGTTCACACAACAAAGTTAGCTCAAAAGGTGCTAGCAACTTGTGTAAGAAGCTCTTCAAAACAGAGTAGTGCAGTTCATGGAAAGCTAAAGACAATAAGCTAGCTATTTCACTTCTCAGAGCATATGCTCACTCTTGATAGCAAAAGAATCTAAGCACAAACTGCTACATGTTTTCAAAGGACAGCAAAACAATTCAGGCACCGATGAGCAGACGTACGACGCCAACAGAAGAGATATCAAATCGTCCACCATTAACTCATTTCAAATAGAGGAAAACAAACGGACACTTTCTGAAAATTGCACTTGAATGCACCAGTTATGGAATTCCAACTAACAGAAGTAAGCTTAAACGAACCCCTGTCTAATTTATAGATGACCAAATGGAACAGAACTCAAAGGAAGATCACAGAACATCTATCGCAGCCATGAATCCAAACAGATGTAGAATCTGCTTTAATACTCGCAGAAGTTAATAGAAGAAAATAAGGCAGAAACCAACAGCCAAATTAGGACAACAATTAAAAGGAAATCAGAATTTTGGAACTGAGATGATCCTGTCTTATTCAAAGGTGAAAAACAAATCACTGGTAATAGGAACAAGTAAACAGAGAATGCAAACTGATTGGAAATCCAGTGTGAAGATAGCTTGTATATTTCAGTATTAGGGCATGAACAAAACTGCTCATAACTGGACTGATTGGCACCTAGTACACTAATAAGCATGAAATTTCAAAGATACACGAGCCATTCAAACTCAGGCGACTAACTGTCCAAACTATGAGACCAAGTTAAGGGTGAACAAGATTTCAGGAAAACTCAATCAAGGCAACATAACTTGGTTCGAAAATTGAATGTAAACTCATAATTTACTACTGATTTTTACTCACCTTACTCAAATCAGCCTCTTGTTGCTTATAAAGGAAACTAAACATGTACAAAGCTATAATTTAACAATTAGCACATAGAAGACTTCCAACAACTCTACTGCTAGGATACTTGAACCAATTGACTAGTTGTGTGCTGAATCCTCAATCAGAACACCACAACTAACAGTGAAAACCATCCTAGGTCGACCACACATTTCCAATATAACATCTACAGAACTATTAGTTAACTCCATGAACTTATGGCTCAAGCAAATCATCATGAACATCAGAGCATATTGTGAAGGAATTTCACCAGAAGAAACTGCACACATCGTTCAACTGAACGCGATGAAATTTAATTCAGAATATACCTCGAGCCCGAATAACAATCACGACATACAGGAGGTGGAAGATGATTACTCAAATCGACTCTTATTGACTACATATACTCAAACACATACCACCACTGGTATTCGATCATAACACAGAACAAACCACTCTAGACTGAATCTCATAGCTCAAAAACACTGAAACAAAACAGAGTCGCATAGAAATAAAGAGAGGAAAATTGAACCTGAAGATGCAAATCTCTTTTATAACAATTATGGACTCGACAATACACTTCTCAACTCCAAATCCTAGCGAGGTTCAGCAGCAAATCAGCAAGATGACAGTAGAAAACCAAGCTTGAACTTCAATTTTTATCTCCTTGGAACTCAAATCCGGATTCAGAAAAAGAACAAATTTGTATATATCTTTCTCTTAAACTTTGAAAGGACTCTTCAAAGAAGAAAATAAACCCCGAAAACCATCAGCAAGAGCCTTTCCACTTTTTCTTTTTTTCAAAACATTTTTTTCAGTCCCCCTTCACAAAGTCGGATAAGGCTTCTTTTGAAGACGAGTTCTTGATGAACGTGGGGCTCGGATTAAGTGAAATCAATCCAACGCCTTACACTCATCTAGCATCTCGTCTCCAGAACCTTCCAATCGTGCGATAAAACTCGAATTCGAGCGAGTGAGAGGGGAGGGGAATCTTGCGTCAGAAACCGTTAGCAACGACAAGATGAGAGAAGGAGGGACGTGTGGGTTAAGGATTTGGGATTCACTCGCCCGAATTTGGACTAAATTTGGGGCTTGGTTTGAGTGAGAACGATGGAGGAACAGTGTTCCCGTCGTTTGGGTCGTTTGATTTAGGGCTCTGCATATCTTTGTGTATATTTGGGGAATGGGCCGGGTTCAGGGGGCAGACGGGCATGGGTCTGGGCGGGTAAATTGGGTTTTGGTGAAAAATCGTTTGGGCTGAAGAAAAGTTAAGAGACTTGGCTCAAAACCATTTCAACTCTTTTCTTCTCTTTTTCTTTTCTTTCCAAATTAACTCTTTTTAATTTCTTTTAAATTAAAACTAAAAATAAACCTAAATTAATTCCTACTCAAATATCTTAGAAAATTAATTACCACAATTAATAAATTAAAGAAAAACTACTCAAGATCCAAATTAAAATTAAAAGGTGCAAAATGACCATTTTTTTGTGATTTTCCTTTTTATAAAATAATTTAATTACTTGATTAATCCTAAAATGATCAATTAAACTCTAAATGCAAATGTACATATTTGTTGTATTTTCTATTAATTAAACAAAAATAAAAATGCACAGACAAATGCAAACAATTAATGGTATATGGATCTGTAAAAATGAATATCGGAGGTGAAAACTTCTTGAGGATGGAACAAATGTAATTGAAGTGTAAAACATTGGAAAAAGGAAACGAAGTTTTTCTCCTTAATTAGCCTTTTAATGTTTTCTTTTTTCATCTAATGCGAATCATCCTAATATATAATCTATAATTTGAGGTTATAAAATCACCAAAACTATGAAAGTAATGATAAGAGTTCCTTTGGTAGGGAGCATTTTACTTCTAAAATAAATTTTTTTGGCGTAAATTCAGATTAGTTGGACCTCAAAACGTATACCAAATATCAAAGGAAAAAATAAAAAGAAACTTTATATTTTGTAAAAAAAGGTATTTTTTTTTTCAAAATAAAAAGAACCACCCCCTCCCTCCCTCTCAAGACCACTAAATATACTTTCTTCCGAATGATGATTAAAAATTAATCTGATAAACATATAAAGGGAGGGGTGCAGGGTTCAAAATACTTAAGGCCCTGTTTGTCCAAAAAAAAAAAAAAAAATTCTTTTAAAAAATGTGTTTGTCCATGAAATTTTGTAAGTTTTTGAAAAAAATTCGAAAATGAGTTTTTAAATTCAAAAATTTCAGAAAAAAACTTTTTTCCCACTCACAAAACTATAAAAAAATTTCAAGTGAAATGCATGTCCAAATATAATTTCAAATTCCAAATACTATTTTCAACTTAATTTTACATAGTACTATTTTTTTTTTCTTTCAAAAGTTACAATTTTTATGTCCAAACGCATACTTAGACAGTCGTATTCCATTTTGCTTTGGTCAAGTTTTTATTTTCATTTTTTTGTTTTTATCACAGCCTAGGCCATAGGCCTTCTTAATCGCTCATTGACCTGTTCAAGTAAGTACTCTTTAATTAAGTTAGGGCTAAGGCATTTAGTAAATAATATCATTGATTGGTGATCTTAAATAAATGATCCCTATTTATTACAAAGTCAGTTTTTTTTTTTTTTTTAAATGAAGAATAATTTGACAATGTGACAGACAACTTTGAACAAAGGAACATGGGCGATTTTACTAGGGTAGATGGTTGACTACTTAAATTTTCATCATATTAGTGAGAATTCAATTTTCCACTTTATTAATTTCCTTCCATTTCCTCTCCCTTCCCTTATGTTAAAAAAAAAACGTTGAATGAGTCATCACTCATCAATCTATTAAAACTATTCTATTTAACTTTTGGGAAGTAAAACTGGACAATCATTTTTGACGCAAGTAATATATTTTTTTTCCCAGAAAAATGTGAAGTATTATACAATTTGAGCTAGTTGTATACTCCTCTTTTTTTTTAATTGAATTTTTTTATTACGTAGGGAATATAACCTTCAATTAAAGTGGAGTTGTATACTCCACTTAAGTCGGATAATCATGTGAGGTGCATATAGTTGTGATCTGAACTTAAGTTTGTCTAATTAGTTTTTTATTTTTTTGTTTTCCCACTCAGTATTCGGTACCCGCAATGGAACCCGACTATATCCGGATTCGCGCCGGGTAAAGCCCCATTCGGGGGAAGCGCTCCCTACCAAGGATTTTTCCATACCCAGGGCTCGAACTCGAGACTTCTAGTTAAGGAAGGAGCAGCCCTATCCACTGCACCACATCCTTTGGTGGTGTCTAATTAGTTAATTAACTGCAAGATTCATAACATGCATGGGAATATATTCACTTTATATATTCCCAAAACAACTACTTCGTTTATATCTGAAGTCTACCATCTTCCATCCTGTTCTTTCTCATTTCCGATTTCTCTAAATCCAAAATCATCAAATTAAGCCTTGGGGCAACTAATCTCTCTGTTATCTCTCTCAATAACAGAAGGTGAGGTTTCTTTTTTGATCTCCGCTTTCTTTTTATTTTTTTCAGCTATTTCTCTTCTAATCCCCAAAAGCAAGGTGGGAAGTTCTTGGAGGGAAGGATGCCGGAGGTCTGCGTATACACTACCCTCCCCAGACCCTACTAAGTGAGATTATACTGGGTTGTTGTTGTTGTTGTTGTTGTTGTTGTTGTTATTGTTGTATTTCTCTTCTAATCCTGTACATCTTTAAGCTGTGATTACGACTGTGCTCTCTTTCCGAAATTCACCCACCAGGAGCCCATTTGGATTAACTGATTGTAAACAGTTGATAAGCTTGATGTGTTGAAATGTTTTTTTAAGTGATGAAATTGATTTTTAAAATAAACATTTACGTGTTTGGATAAAAGTGCTGAAACTGATAATAAGCAGTTGATGTGTTTGATAAAAAATGTTGATAAGCTATTCTCTTATTAAAATGACTAAAATACCTTTGATTTTTTTTTGAAAAAGATTATAAATTAAAAAAATTCTTTATAAAAAATAATTAAGGATAAATTAGTAAAAATGTTGGTCAAACTAAAAGTGCTTATAACTTTAGGCTTTGTTTTTGCTCTGTTGTAGTTCCATTCGAAGAAGAAGAAGTGAAGACTAGTTTTCCTCTCGCTTGAATGTAAGATTGAACTTTTATTTTATTGTTTTCTTCTTTTTAGATTGTTTTTTTTATTTAACTCACATTTTTATATATCTCTGTGCAAAAGAGCGTTATTTTGGATTTACATATTTTTGAGTTCAATTGCTACAATAGCTGAAAATTCGAAATACATCACGAAAATTAAGGGAATAATGCATGTTTAGCATGATTAAATAAAGAAGAAAAAAATCCTTGTTAGTTTAAAATAAATATTTCACTCAAATATAGAAAGAACAAAAAAACTTGCAGTCAGAAACTTTACAAAAACGAACTTCACTTTTACCCCCAATAAATAATTAAATTGAGTTTTTTTTTATAGCTTGAGAAAATAAGAATGTTATTTCTCTAAATCATAGTTGGGTACTTTAAAACTTACCCAAACAACCGATTATTTGACCCAATGATAAAATTAAATTTAATTTGGAAATCAACAAGTTAATCAAATATAATACGCAACAGAAAACAAAACTGATTTTGTTTTTACAATCAAACAATTTAGGACTTCCTTTCGAAGTATTTCATTCGTTCACTTTTACTTGTCCAGTATTCTAAAAATATATTTTCACCTTTACTTATCATTTTTAACATATCAAAGGAAGACAATTTTTTTTTTCGTATTATACCCATATCATTAGTTATTCATTTCAAATCATTTTCTCAAAATTATTAAACATATGCATTAATTAATAGGGGTATCATGGTAAATAAAAAACAAAATCTCTTGTAATATCTTTTAAAATTAATTATTTCTTATAAATAGTAGATCAAGTCATGTTTTTTAATTCAAATAAACTTGAACTATTTCAAATGTATAAAATTATTTTAAAAATCTACTTTAGTAGTACACAATTACGATCATTAGATGTTGGGAACTTATAAAAATATTTTCTTAACCGCAGATATTTCTTATAAAAAAAATTCGAAACCTTGGTGAGTAGAGTTATTAGATATCTTTGATGGTGGAAGCTAGCAGGTAACCGAGTGAAGGGACAAAATACGTACAAGACGGTCCATAAGACTATTATTACATAACAAAAACGAAAATAAATCATAAATATATACAATTTTATTAAATAAATTTTGGGTCGCTTCTTAACATTAACTTTAGGCCACCAATTTCATTGAGTCGCCTCTGGCAAATAGTTAAAGAAGAATAAAATTTTCTCAAGAAATTGAAGAGAAGTAAAAAAATAAATTGAAAGTTGAAGACAAGTGTTTCAATAAAAATTGTGTGTTGGTGACAAAGTGCATTAATGAAGGTTGTAGACATATGCTTCAACAAAAGTGGAAGTTGGAGAGAAATTCTCCAATACAACAACAACTAGAACAATAACAACAAAAAAGTTAGACGCATACAATTTTGAATTACGGGAGAAGGATAGAAAACTAATTCAAAGTTATAGTAGGAAACCTTAATTATTTAGAATTTGATTTGTTTAATTCATGTCTAAATAGGATTTGTAGTTAAATTAGATAGGAATAGGCTTTTATAGTTCTAGTTGGAATATGTTTTGTACTATTATAAATAGGGGTATTGATAGCTTATTTTATATACTGCGATTTGTGAGAACTGTAGAGAGCTTTTAGAGATTTATAGTGAAATATTTTTCCTTCATGAACCTATCTTTTAGTTCGATTAAAATTTAAAAATCATGGAAACACCTTTTCTAGTATTTATAACTGGTACCTCTTGAACATCCAAGGGAGTATTTTGTGCTCCATCTGAAATTCTTATTGATATAGAGCATGCGCGTCTTCGATATATCCCGTATGCCAAAGATTTTTTAGTCAACGTATTTTTATGCACATTTGGACTACTAAAAACTTGCTCATTACTTGAGAATATTACGTTTAAACTTGCTCATTACTTCTATAAAAAAGAGAAGTTTTTTTTTTTAATTTTGTTGGAATTTACAAAGTAATGCATGTTTGTCACGATCTAGAATCCAGCTGGTCGTGATGACACCTAACCCAACCCACTAGGTAAGCTAATTTAACAACTAACCAGTGCCAATAACAATTTAATAAAGCAATTAAGTAAAGAAATATCTGAATCTGATGCATTTCCCAAGGACTAGTAGTACAAATCATGAGCTCCTATGAATAGAGTTTACAAAACTGGTACGAAGTAAATACATCATCTATCTAAAAAGTATATAAACAGAGTTTTATGAATCTAAGGCTACCATGAACAAGAAGCAGCTACAACCAGAACGCAGGTACATCTTCAAATCCAGCTCCCATCGAACACAACAGCATCGACAACCAACATCTGCACGCAAGGTGCAGAAGTGTAGTATGAGTACAACCGACCCCATGTACTTAATAGGTAACAAACCTAACTTTAGGTTGAAAGTAGTGACGAGCTGGAACAAAGGTCGGGTCCAACATCCAATAGCCAACAACAGTTCATAACAACATAAAGCAAGTAATAAAAGAAGTAACCCAGGGATAAAATGCTTTGCCTTTTCATAATTTCCCGAAAAATAGTTCCGCTTTTCAAGTATATTAGTGAAAATCCAAATCCTTTACCGAACTCATCGAAAATATGAGTAAGTTGAAAACTGTAAATTTTTTCCAGAAATCTTTTCCATAATAAATAATATATTTCATTTTCTTTCCAGCCCATATATCAATATGTGTGAGAAGTCATGAATGACGTGATATCGTACAACATGAGGAAAAATACATCTTTATGCCTGTATGTCATGTGTGCATGTCAATGCCATGTATCTCAAAGATGAACTCATGTACTTACATTTTCAGAGTACTCATTCTCACTGTCTCACACTTTTCTCTCATCATGCTCAATCACTCAGTACTGTATATTGCCAATCCGGCCTAGGGAAGATCCATCCCGGAATATATACATCAACTGACCAACAGTCGCTCAGTACTGAGTAGGGCCAAATCCAGCCCGAGGGGAAGATCCATCCCTGTGTATATAAATGCACCCTTCAATATAATCAATCGCGCTCACCTGGGGTGTGTGCAGACTCCGGTGGGGCTCCTTCAGCCCCAACACTATCATAAATCAATATAACTGCCGCGACATGCAATCCGATCTCATATATGTAATTAATATAACATGCTGCAGCGTGTAGCCCGATTCATATATGTAATCAATATAACATGCTGTGGTGTGCAACCCGATCCCATAATGTTACTCACACTCAGACTCTCGGCCTCACTCAGTCATTAACCTCTCCAGTCTCTCGGGCTCACAATACCATGAAACTAGCCCAAAATGATGATATGATATGCAATAAATGGTAACAAAGACTGAGATATGATATGCATATGAATGCGTATGACTGAGTATATAAAGCAATGAAAGCAGATAACTCAACAGTAGAAATAACCTCAGTGAGCCCCAACAGGATAAGCATGTAGCCTAGACATGGTTTCCAACATGGATCTCAACTCAATAGCTCAAATACGTAGAAATTTCATGGTTACAAATAAGATTAGGTAACTACACAGTACCATAGAAATAACGGAGTCCCAATTCACACGGTGCACGCCCACATGCCTGTCACTTAGCATGTGCGTCACCTCAACACCAATCACATATCACGTAATTCGGGGTTTCATACCCTCAACACCAAGTTTAGAAGTGTTTCTTACCTCGAACAAGCCAATTCTAATACCGAACAAGCTAAGTGATGCTCTAAAAATGCCATCTCGCACATACCGACCTCCGAATTGCTCAAAACTAGTCAAAAGCAACTCAAATACATCAAATAAAGCCCAAGAAAATAATTTCAAATGATAAAGGTCGAATCCTTAATCAAAAGTTCAAAATCGGTTAAAACTTCCAACCCGGGCCCGTGTCTCGAAAACCGACAAAACTCACAATATCCGACAACCCATTCAATTACGAGTCCAACCATACTAGTTTCACTCAAATCCGACTCTGAATCGATGTTCAAAACTCAAAAATTCACATTATGAAATTTTAGGCTAAAACTCCGAATTTCTCTTTCAAATTCATCTATCAATTGCCAAAAATGAAGATGGATTCATGAAATAAGATCAAAACCAAGTGTAGAATACTTACCCCAATAGTTGTGACGAAAATTGCTCCAAAAATTACCTCAATCCGAGTCACACATCTCAAAATGTGACAAAAGAACTAAAACCTTGATTTTATAGCTTCTGCCTAGCATCTTCGCATCTACGAACAAAATATCCGCTTCTACGGACTCGCATGTGCGTTCAAAATCTCGATCCTGTGGAAGAGCACTGGTAGCCTTTCCTTGCACCTGAGGTAGAAAATCCGCTTTTGCGATCATTTAGGTGCAAAAAATAGCCTCGCACCTGCGACACTGCCCTGATCCTGCTATGCAACTTCTGTGGCCTCTGCCTCGCTTGTGCGACGTAGCATCTGCGCCTAAAATTTCACAGGTGCAGTCACACCAGGACTGTTTAAAAAAATCAGCCTTAGCCAAAATTTCCAAAATGCTCTAAACATCGTCTGAAACTCATGCGAACCCCTCTGGACCCCGTCTAAATATACCAACAAGTCCCATAACATAACACAACCTACTCGAGGCCTCAAATCACACATAACAATATCGAAACAACGAATCACACCTCAATTTGAAGTTGATGAATTTGAACTTTTCAACTTCCATAACTCGTGCCGTAACATAGCGAACCAACCCGGAATGAATCCAAATTTTTCACACAAGTCCCAAATGACATAATGAGGCTATACTAATTTCCGAAACAACAATCCAAATCTGATATCGAAAAGTCCACTCCCGGTCAAACTTTCCAAAAATCCAACTTTCGCCATTTCAAGCCAAATTCAACTACGGACCTCCAAATGACTATCCGGACATGCTCCTAAGTCCAAAATCGCCCAACAGAGCTAACGGAACCATCAAAACTCCAATTCGAGGTCAAATACCAAAAAGTCAAATTTGGTCAACTCTTCCAACTTAAAGCTTAAACGGTAAAATTCATTCTTCCAAATCGATTCCGAATAACCTAAAAACCAAAACCGACGATTTACATAAGTCATAATACATCATACAGAGCTATTCATGTCCATCTACTACCGAGAGAAGTACAAATGTTCAAAACGACCAGTCGGATTATTACAATGTGTTTTTCTGTAACTTTTCTCATCTTCAAATTAATGGATACATTTCTCTACAAAATGCTCTATTATTACTATGTAATTTCTGAAATTGCTGGTATTGTCTCTCTATTTATATTGTAGTTCATAATTATATGATCAAAACATGCTAAAAATATTTCAGGATCCGAGTTGGATAAACTTTTGTAAATTCCAGCAACAATTTTTTATTTTTTCTAGTAAACTTTTGAGTCTAAGGGGATTTCCTTTCCCATTCAAAAGGTTAAGGGGGTATTATTTCCCTCCACTAAAAAGTTAAGGGAGTAAAATGAAATTCACTCTACAAAAAGCGAAAGAACATCAAACAACCACTATCGGTGTCAAATGGACGGATTAGGTCAAATTTAAATAGATTGACACCAATCATGTTAGACAAACGAGTCATGACCAGTCCACCAAAAAGGGGCCGTTTGGTTTGGAGGGGGTAGGAGATTTAGTCCTTTTATTCATATTGATCATCATACTATATTATAAGCATGAAGATCAAAAATTGAATGTAAAAGACCAAAATAATCCTATAAATTAAGTGACTATGATAAGTACAAAACCTTTTGGTTCCCTCAACCTTTTGCAATTAATATTTCAAAATTCTTGTATAATTTTGCATAACTATGGAATTTTTTTCTTCTTTTTGTTATGTTTTTATTATTGCCAGTCCCTTCTTACTTAATTGTATACAAAATTTTACAAACATTTAATTCTTCCATTCTTTAAAGAAAATATATCATGTATAAATAAATACTATTAGTTTCTCATTTTATTTGTTGCACGAATCATTTCATTGAAACATCAAAATGGAACAACTTCAAGAACAATATCTACAAAAAAATATTAGGTGAAATATATGGTCATATTATATTCATAACAACTAAATTTATGTAATATAAAATTCACTTGTCTAACTAAATATAATTATTGATCTTCCAGAGCTATCCAGTCAATTTGAGTTCAACACTACATCTCTAAAACTATTTATTATTTTTAGCTTGTATTTTTTTCTGTTGATATTTTGGTGTAATATTTCACATATTTTAATAATATTTTCATTTTTTTACTGCTTGTACGGAATAACACGTGCAACGCACGCATCAAGAAAGTAGTTAGTATATATTTGTGACCTTTAGACATACTAGTCTTACGATACGCGCATTGCGCGTGTACTCTATCTCGATAAATCTAATTTTTTAATTACATAAATATTATATTTGAATTTAAAAAGGTAAACAATATTTTGCAATGCGTTTTAAAAAAGTATTATTAAATAAAATAAAACTAAAAAGGTGTGAGTTCTTAAAAATGATTAATATTGATTATATTAGATAGATCAGCAAAGGAAAAAATTCTAACACACAGAATTCAGAGACATATAATGCAAACACTAATTAAAAAAAACTAAAATAAAGATGTAAATATAAATCCAAATAACACATACATTTAACCCAAATTTAGATCAACCCATACCTTCTTCATTCCCGTCTCGCAAGAATGCTATAATCAATTCAAATATGAAGAGATATAGTAATTACTAATTATTAAAATTTTAAGTGAAAACTACTCTACTTGAATTTAAAGATCACTATAAGATAAAACCTAAATAATAGTATAACAATCAATTATTTTTCTTGCCTAAAAATTATACTGAGCTATTTAAATATAATATTTTATTAATTATGATTAATAAACTATTATCGTCTCCTTCACAAAAGTTAGACTCTAACTTTGATTTTGTCTTTGAGCTTGTTACCTAAACTAAACTTTACAAAATTGATGATATCTTCATATTTAAGTCCCAGGCTATGGAAATATCTAATTTAAGGAAATATGAACAACTTAGAAACGTGGAAAAGTCACATTTAAGGAAAATAGTTAAACAATTTAAATAAGGAATTTTTAAGTAAAATATTATTTAATTTTAGATTTCTAAATATTAGGAGCTTTTACATAGTTCAAATAAGGAAGTATTTTATATATTAAATTTAGTTAATTTTAAAGTCCTAGATATTAGGCGAATGACATTTCGATGTTGCATTAATTACTTTATTACTCCATTATTTTGTGGTTTGGGGGTTTTCTCTAAATTGTTATGAAGATTCTTATTGCTTCTTTCATTTCTTTTATGGAAGGTGGAGGCGCTATTAACTCTAAGGCAGTTAAATTGCAGTTTTCATAATCTCAAAAGATACAAAAGGCGCTAGTTTTCAACAACTGACATGGACGTAGTTGAGACTTGTGGAGAAGGAATTCTTTCTTCGGCAGGGCCTTCCGTCCAATGTAGCTTGCCATCAATCGATGAGGAAGTTGTGGGCTTTGAGAAAGATGCAGAAAGTATAATGAAGAAATTGATTGGAGGAACAAAGGAGCTGGACGTTATCTCAATCTTTGGAATGCCAGGATTGGGTAAAACAACCTTGGCCAGGAAAGTGTATAACAATCCTTCTATTGTTAATCACTTTGATGCTAGAGTATGGTGCTCTGTTTCGCAAACATATATAGAGAGGACATTGTTGATTGAGATTCTTAAACAAGCTACAGGTGGCAACTATGAAATCAAAGAGGACGATGACATAGCTGACAAGTTGCGGAAGACTCTAATAGGCAGGAGATACCTCATCGTATTAGATGATATATGGGAAGTCGAGGCATGGGAAGATTTGGGATTATGTTTCCCTAAGGGTGAAGATGGAAGTAGAGTGATGGTTACAACTCGAATTGAACAAGTGGCTAAGCATCTTCAACATCGCAGTGATCCTTATTCTCTTAGATTTCTAACATTGGAAGAGAGTTGGGAATTATTGATTAAGAAAGTATTTCAAGGAGAGAGTTGTCCACCCAATCTATTGGAAGCAAGTTTACAAGTTGCGGAACATTGTAAGGGATTGCCTCTTGTAATAGTCTTGATTGCCGGGATTATTGTGAAGATGGAAAGGCAGGAGTCCTTGTGGCTTGAGGTTGCAAATGACTTGAGTTCTCATGCTTTAGGAGAGCAGAGCATGAAGGTAATACAATCAAGTTATGAGCATTTAGAAGACCACTTAAAGCCTTGCCTTCTTTACATGGGCTTGTTTCCAGAAGACTATAAGATTCCAGTGTCTGCTTTGCTGAATTTGTGGATAGCCGAAGAGTTTGTACTGAATGTTGACACAGAGAATTATATGGAAGAAGCAGCTAGAGTTTGCTTGAATGATCTGCTTAACAGAAGCCTAGTAATGGTCTCTAAAAGGAGACGTAATGGTGACATAAAATACTGCATACTTCATGATGTAGTGCGTGAGTTTTGCTCAGCAAAACTTAGAGAAGAAAAGTTTGTGCAGCTTATAGTGCCATACAATCCATATAAACATTTGTATACTAAGGAATCGCGGTTATGCACTTATATTCATGATGATCTGGTGGAACAATTAGATCATTGTGAATATCAGGTGGATAAGATTACAATACACGAGTCCGAGGAAAGTACAAAGTGTTTTGGTCAGTGTTCTAAGCCGTCTTTGGAGTTCATTGCTCATCCAGAATTTGAAACATGGAAAAACCGATCAAATCCTTTACGTTTACTTGTTGAATTAAAACTTGTTCGGGTGTTGCATTTGATGGATGTGGAAACAAGTTCATCATGGGTTCCAACAGTAAAATTGCTAACTCACTTGAGGTACCTTGCGCTTTATGTCAAAGATCAATTTGAATTCAAGTGGGTATCACACCTACACGATCTTCACACTCTAAAGGTTGCTTCAAGAAAGACATTATTCCCACGTTCGTCTGGTCTCTGGAAAATGAACAATTTAAGGCATGTGAATATGAGAAAAGTTTTCTTGTTATTGGAAAACGAGGAAGAAGAATCTTCAGAAACATTGCTGGAGAACCTGAAGACATTTTGCAATCTTCGTGTGTACGATGATAGAAATCCAAGGTCGTGGTGGAGGTTTCCGAATTTAGAAGAGTTGGGTCTCAGCCTTGAAAGTTTACCCTGTCGTTCTTTGTTTCCCATATCGGAAGTTCATACACGCCTTCAATCTCTTGACCTTGAATGCCCATGTAAGACTTATCGCTACCCGCATTCAGTTGGATGGGAGAGCTACTTTGTCTTCCCTTCAAATCTTAAGAATTTGAGGATTCGCCACTTTTCAATAACGAAAGAATTAACATCAAACATAGCAAGACTGCAGAAACTTGAGAAACTCAAAATAATCTGGGGATTATTATTGGGTAAAGAGTGTTGGGACGTTAGAGAAATGGAGTTCCAGGCACTTAAATACTTGACATTAGAGTGGATGGATCTAAGAGAATGGAAAGCTTCAGAGGAATCCTTTCCCGTGCTTGAGAAGCTACTCATAAAAGGTTGTTACTCCCTCGACGCGATCCCTCCTAGCTTTGCCGATATTCCAACACTCCAACTTATTGAACTGTATGGCTGCCCGGACTCTGTTGAGGATTCAGCTATGAATATTAAAAGAGAAATTGAAGAAACCACTGGACGTGACACTCTCCAACTTATGATGTACTATTAATCCTTTCATTGTTGGATTTAGATGGAACTTATGATCTGACTCTATCATTTGATTTATTCTACATATATTGTTAATTTATTTGACTTGTGTTGATTGGATTGGATTTCAATCCTCTAATTGGAAGAGGTTGTTTGAGTTCTTATTTTTAATTCTCATGTGCATATTATCCAGTTGATTCAAAATGCTGGATTCGAAGTAATGAAAATCATACAAGGATCATAAGTGAAGTCTAATAATCCTTCTGTATAGGACTTTTTGCTATTCTGTTTTTTAATATCTCTTTTGGTGCTCATCAGATTCCTTTTGTTTAGGATTGTTATTCACATAGGTTTCTATGTATCCTAGATTCTCTCTAAGTTGTTACATTATTCACAACTTTTATGTACTATACTTGGCTATATAAAGCCAACCTTATGATCAATACAAAATAAGTTCTTCTTCTGCCTTTATCACTCTTTATGGTATCAGGAGCCCAACTGCTCCAACGAGCTTGTAGCCATAACTTTTCACTATGGAAGGCTCAGATGTCCATGCTTATGCATGGACACAATCTCTTTGGTCACCTTGATGGATCGAAACCAACCCCCTCTCAGACTATCTCTGCAAATAACCAAGCAGTACTCAATCCTGATTTTCTTGCTTGGTTTTAGCAAGATCAGCTCATACAAAATGTTGTCTTGGCATCTATAGACTCAACAATTGCTAGTATAGTTGCTTCTGCTGCCAATGCCAAAATGGCTTGGGATGCATTGCATATTGCTTATGCAAACAAGTCCCAAACTCGTATCTTTAGTCTTCGAGACCGTCTCGCCGCCTTTCCAAGGACTCTCGCCCTATTGTAGATTATCTTCATCAAGTTCGCTCACTATGTGTTGAACTTGCCACTGCTGGATCCCCCGTTTCCAATGAAGAACTGGTTGTCAAGATTCTTACTGGACTTGGATCTGAATTCCGAGGCCTTTTCGCTGCCATCCGAGCTCGAGATTCAACAATCTCATACGAAGAACTATATGAAAAGCTCCTTTATTATGAGCTTTTTCTTCATCATGAGGAAGCCAAAAGGACTCCTTTTGCTCCAATAACTGCTAATATTGCTCAGGGGACTGCGTCAACTCCTACACGCCAGGGATCCAACAACAATCGGCGATCAAATGCGCCCAACAACAACAATCTCAATCAACAAAGTCACAATCAAGCATGGCGCAATAATCAGCAGCCCAGGCGCAACAATCAGCAACAGCAGCCTCCCAACAACAACATTTACCGCCAGCTTTGTGATGGTAGAGGACATACTGCTCGTGTATGTCGGACACGGTCTCACAATCATTTTCAAGCTCGCGCTAATTATGCTGCACGCTTCCAAAATCAGTAAGCTCTGTGGATCGTTGACAGTGGTGCAACACATCGTATTGTCTTGGATACTCAAAGTCTAGCCACTATGCAAGACTACCATGGTTCAGAAGATATAGTCATGGGCAATGGTAATACCATTCCAATCTCCCATACTGGTAATGTGAACATTAATGCATCAAATCACAAATTCCATCTTCAAAATGTTCTCTGCTCTCCAGCCATTCAAAACAATCTACTCTCTGTCTCTAAGTTTTTTCAAGACAATAAGACCTCTATTGAATTCTTTTCTCGTTTTTATTTTGTGAAGGATCTGACTACGGGGGCGCCATTGGTTCGGGGATGGACTAGAAATGGGTTGTATGAGTGGTCACCGGGCGATGTTGAAGGTCCTCCCAAATGCAATGTTGTTGTCCCATATCACCTGTGGCATCGACGACTAGGCCACCCTAATCATCGTGCTCTAAATAAATTTCTGCTTGATTTTTCCATTCCAGTTTTTTGATTCAAAAACTGGTACTATCTGTAATTCATATTATTCCAATAAAAGGCATAAGATGCCTTTCTCAAAAACTTCTTTGCACAGTGATAAGAAATTATATTTAATTTATAGTGATTTGTAGGAGCCGTCTCTGGTATTATCAATTGACAAAAAATGATACTACGTTTTATTTGTTGATCAATTTTCAAAATATATGTGGTTGTTCACACTCAAAGCTAAAACAGAAGTTTTGAAAATCTTCCAAACCTTACATCTCTTGCTTGAAAGACATTTTCACACAAAAATATTATCCTTGTACACTGATGATGGTGGTGAATTTCAAAAATTAGATTCCTATTTAAAAACACATGGAATTGAACACTTAGTGTCGTCCCCATACACACCCCAACTGGTAGCCTTAGTTAAACGCCGACATCGGCATGTCATTGAGACAACCCGCACCTTGTTACACCAAGCATCCTTACCTTCAACTTTTTGGAGTTATGCATGCCATCAAGCAGTTTATTTGATCAATACGATGACTACACCAAATTTACAAAATAAATCACCTTTTGAAATCCTATTTCAAACAGTGCCTAATTATAACTCCATCAATATTTTTGGATGCTTATACTACCCATGGCTTAAACCTTATTCCAGTAATAAACTAGAACCTTGATCTACACCATGTGTTTATTTAGGATTTTCTAATAAATTTTATAGCCATTAGTGTTTTGATCTAGTTAATTCCAAAATATATATATATATATATATATATATATATATATATATATATATATATCCAGGGATAAAGTTTTCTTAGAATAAAATTTTCCTTCTCAAAATATTTTTTCAGATTTTAGAAGTAAGGATAATGTAGCTTGGGATAATATTTCTATAAAACAACCAACCAAAGAGGATAATAATTCAACTTTAAATTCCTCTTATCAGCTTCCACCACCGGTGACTACATTGCCCACGGTCACTCAATGCCCACAAGCTATCACATCTGCTTCTGATGGTGTCTCTCAACAATTAGGTAATATTCCTTCTCCTCATATCTCGACTCCTACTTCTCCACCTTCCATACAAGCTCCACAACAGTAGAGAACTACTTCTCCTCCTTCAATCTTGGCACCTCAAGTTTTGCCCCCACATCCACTTATCACATATCAAAGACGAGAAAGACCATCCACTCCTAGCCAAAATCCAGGTCCGTCCCACTCTACATCTGCTTCGGCACTACATCAGCTGTAAATGGCTTCTTCCCCACCTCGACTAGAATCCTCTCAGCCTATTCAGTCGGACCCACCAACCCAAACCCAATCAAACCAGCCAGCTACCAAAGTGCACCCAATGATCACTCGATCACAAACTAATAGCCTTAAACCTCGTCAATTTCTCACAACCACTACATCATCTCAAAAAATTTCCACAACCCATAAGCAAGCCAAGCTCATTCCCCACTGGAATTCAGCAATGCAAGCCGAATTTGGTGCTCTTGTTCGCAACCAGACTTGGGATTTGGTTCCATGTGACTCTTCCAAAAATGTAGTGGATTGGAAGTGGTTATTGCGTATTAAGTATAAACTTGACGGTTCTGTTGACAGGTATAAGTCTCGTTTGGTTGCCAAGGGAGTCCACATGGTGAACATTGCTTCAAGAATTGCCTCAATCCGAGCTTCATAGCTCCAAAAATGCAAAAATAGCTGAAACCCCTGAAATACAGTACTTTATAATCTGCCCAGGCATCCCTCTTATGCAAATGCGGGAAGTCCATCACGTTCGCGATGAATAAAATGTGCTGCCACCAAAATCACTCTATGTGATCGCGAAGAACAACTTAGTAGCCTCTCACCAGACACTACGCGATTGCGGATTTAACCATGTGAACGCAGAACACACTGCTCCCATACTACGTGAATGCGATGGCACTTGTGCGAACACAAAGAAGAAACTCAGATTCCCAGCTACCCTCTCTTTACCCTATGCGAACATGCCCTACACAATGCATACGTGAACAATGACCAGTTCCAAGGTACGCGATCGTGTCCCTCTAATCACGACCGCGATTAAGAAACTTCCTAGCTCTTGTTCTCCCTCTACGCGATCGTATCACATTCTTCGCGATCGCAAAGACCAAATGAGGCACCAGAAACCAGATTACACCATCAGCCAAACATGAAGGAAAAATGATCTGAAATCAATCTGAAACACGCCCGAGCCCCTCGGGATCCTATTCGAACATGACAACAAGTACAATAATATAACAAGAACCTACTCATCATGGCATTATACAGAGGTGTTGGAATATGAGGCTTGATAAGAGATTTATTATCGATATTCGGTTGTTCTGAGCAACTGTTGTGATTAGAAGTTATTGCTACGAGAGTTTGAGCTATGTGGTATATTATGTAATTGCATCTGAGGCTGTAGGTATGGTTTGTGACAGCTTGTTCGGACTTATTCAGAGTATAGATGTGAGATTCAGATCTTATAGATTATTTCAGAAGTGAAAATTTGGTTCTAAGGTTTATGAGCTAGGTTGGATTATGAAATTTCAGTTATGTTGTGTTATCGGACCTATATGGGATAGGGTGACATGGGATCACCCCCGGATATGTGCATGGTAAGGTTATGCAGTGATTTGATGGTTTATGGAACAACTCTGGGCACGTTCAAGGACGAACGTATGTTTAAGTGGGGGAAGATGTAACGACCCGACCGGTTGTTTTGCGATTTTGCACTTAACTCGCCAGTTCTTGGGCATGACTAGCCCTGTGTGATGTATTATGACTTATGTAAGTCATCGGTTTTGATTTTTAGGGTAATCGAAATGGATTTGGAAGAACAGTTCTCAGTTTGAAGCTTTAAATTTGAAAGGTTTGACCAAGTTTGTGATTTTTTAGTATTCAATCTTGGATTTAGATTTTTATAATTTGGTTAGATCCGTTAGGTATTTTGGACTTGGGAGAACATCCATAATATATTTTGGAGGTCCGTGGTAGATTTAGGCTTGAATTGGCAAAATTGAAAATTTGGCATTTTTCAATCGGTAGTGGAAATTTTGATATCGGGGTCGGAATGGAATTCCGAAAATTGGAGTAGGTCTGTTGTATTATTTATGAAGTCTGAGCAAAATTTCAAGTTATTCGGGCGAGGTTGGATAGACTTTTGATCGAAATCGGAATTTGGGTAGTTTTTGGAGTGCTTAGGCTTAAATCAGTGGTTGATTTGATGTTTTGATGTTGTTTTGAGGGTTCTAAAGGTTGGAACAAGTTTGAATGATGATATGGGATATGTTGGCGTGTTTGGTTGACATACCGAGGGCCTCAGGTGTGTTTCGAGTGGTTAACGGATCAATTTTTGGACCTTGGACTTGGCAGATTTTCTGGTATTGTTGCAGAAAATTCTTGTTCATCGCGTTTGTGGTGGGGTCCCGCGTTCGCGAAGAGTAAATAGGGAAGCCGAGGAATTTGTTCTATGCATTCACGAGGAGGAGGACGCGAACGCGGAGGTTGAGTAAAGTGTTTTATGCATTTGCGCTCAAAGGGCCGCGTTCGCGAAGGGTAGTGGCAGCTAGGGACCCCGGGTCCCTTTGGTATATGCGTTCGTGTGTCAGAGAAAGCATTCGTGAAGGAGTGAGTTGGTAAATCTTCGCGTTCGCGAAGCTGTGGACGCGTTCGCGAAGCTGTGGACGCGTTCGCGAATGGCAGTTTTGGAGGCAGGTGAGATTAGTCTACGCAAACGCGAGAGGACCATTGTGTTCGCGTAGAAGGAATATCTGAGCAGTCAGATTATATTTAAAAATCGAGGCTAAAAGTCCAATATCTCAAAAACCATTAGAGAGCTCGAGAGAAGGTGAAATTTGAGGAGATTTTCAGTGGAGTAATTGGGGTAAGTATTCTTCGCTCATATTTGCTTTAATTCCATGATTTAGTCTTGAAATTCATCGTTTAATTTGAGAAATTAGAGTGAAAATTGGAAAAAAATGAAAGAAAAGTTTGAGAATTCTTTTGGGGATTTGAATGGGCAATTGAGGTCGGATTTTGATGAATTTTTCTATGGGTAGACTCGTGAGGGAATACGGATTCTATTTTTGTGGTTTTTATCAAATTTCGAGACGTGGGCTCGGGGGTCGGGTTTAGCCAATTTCGGGATTTTTTATGTAACTTGGTTATTTTCGAGTGGGCTTTGTTCCCTTAGCATAATTTGATGGTATGAATCTGATTTTGGTTTAATTTGGAGCAATTGGAGGCTGAGTCAAGAGACAAAGGCATTACGGGCTAGAGTTTGGACCGAATTGAAGTAAGTAATGATTGTCAATGCTGTCCTGAGGGTATGAAACCCCGAATTTTACATCGTTGTGCTATTTTGAGGTGACGCACATGCTAGATGACGAGTGTGGAGTTGTGCACCATTGAGAATTGTTACTTGGTCCGTCCCGTCGACTGTTAAGTCGTGTATTTGATTGAAAACTATTTGATACTATTGTGTTTGGGAAAGTATTATTATGTTTTGAGCTGAATACCATATTTGGGCCTCGTGCCAACTATTTGGACCCTTAAGGGCTTTCTACTACTATTCCTCACTGTTTTGACTTAATATTTGTACTCAGTCATACTGTATCTTACTAGTTTCATAACTCAGCCTTATTTACCCAGTTTTGATGCTATAAATGATATTTTGGGTTGAATGCCCTATTTTACTGATAGTCCGAGTGGCTTGTGAGGTTGATGGCGGAGAGAGGCCAAGGGACTGATTGTGAGGTTGATGATTGAGAGAGGTCGAGGGCTTGATTGTGAGATTGATGACTGAGTGAGAGGCCGATGGCTTGGTTGTGAGGATTATATATTTATGGATGGGGCTGCACGCCACAATATATATGGATCAGACTGCACGTCGCAGCGATATAGCGCTTGGGCATTAGGAGCTCCTCCGGAGTCTGCACACCCCTAGTGAGCGCAATCGACTATATATATGGATCGGGTTGTACGCCGAAGCGATATATGGATCGGGCTGCACGCCGCAACAATATATGGACCAGGCTACACGCCGCAGCGGTTATTATATGATACCTATTGAGCGTTAGTGCTGAGTGTGAGCGCTGATTGATAAGAGTTGAGTCATGAGTGAATAAGAGGCTTGCCCGAGGGGTTATATATACATGTATACGAGTGATGCTTTGCTTGAGCGGCTTGTTTTATGAAATTACTATTTTTCATTCATCTTTATACTGAGCCTCTATCGAAAATGTTAAACAAATATTTTGAACAACTTTCATTGAAATTGGAATTATTACGAGATGTTTGGAAATTAAATTACTGATTTGGTTTTGTTATTTTCACTAAGATTTTCATGTTATGTGATGTATATGAATGACCGATAGGTTTTCCAGAAGGATTGTTTATGAATTATTTTGCCCGAGGGGCCGATTACGATTTTTTATCACTTTTACTATAAACTAAATTGAACCTTTATTGAAACTGTTAGAAAGTTATCTTTCAAAGGATTTTACTGAGACCAGGGTTTAACGAGATGATTTGATATGTATCCTATTTTGGAAAAATTATTGTACCCGACGTGGTGCTATGACGTGGATTACGTGCTTTGTTACTACTTAGACTTTATTTTCTTTTATTACGTACTGAGTTGGCGTACTCACATTACCTCCTGCACCTTGTGTGCAGATTCAGGTATTTCTGAGCTCGGTGGCAGGTTCTTCGGAGTTAACATGGTAGCTGTCTGGCGATCGCAGCCCTGCTTTTCTCCCTCCTTATTCTTCCTTAATGTATTTTTGTGATTTTCCCGGCCATATTGGTCTTGATGTTGTTAGACAGTTGTAGTAGATGCTTATGACTAGTGACGCTCCGATGTTGGACTTGTATATTTATTCCGCACTGTTCATTTAGACTTATATCATGAGATCATTGATTAATAAATGGTATAAAAATGACTTTTATTGAATAATGGTTGATTCGAGAATTGTGTCGGCTGACCTAGTTTTACGATAGGTGCCATCACGACCGGGTCGGTTTTTGGGTCGTGACAAATATATCATTGAAAAGGTATTTTAAAGGGATACAACTTTCATGTTTTCGGTGTGCCCAAATTCTGAACAGATTTTCACTAAATCCTGTTGGAAGACAGACCTTCCATAAACTTAGTCAATTTTATCGAATCTAATGTGCGTCATTCTCCGTCTTGATTCCAAAATAAGTATTTCCACCCGTACTCAAATTAATACTCATTTAACATATCCACACCTAGTCCGAATTTACGGAGTGTTACCAGCAATGCTTGTATCTCCTAGTCACAAAATATTGGCCACTAGTTGTTAAGCAGTAAGAGCCATTTTGGTACCAGTCTACCATACTAGCTTTAAGTGCATGCAGTTTCATCCAATACCAGCTACTATCTAGTGGTGGTTCATGAGTCCAGAAATCCTGATTATTTCTTCCTATAAATACCATGAACCCAGTTGACCCACAAAATATCCTCCTTCCTTTCTAATTGCCAGACAAGCTTGCCTACAGAGGCTACATTATACTTTGTGCAACTTTTTATGTTTAATCCTCCATACATCTTTGAACACATACACTTTCCCATGATACCAGTGCTATCTTCCTCTTATCATTAGCGTTGCCCCACATATATTCTCTGCATTTTCTGTCGGACTTCCTTTAAAACACTTTGAGACAATATGAACCGTGTGTCCCAAAAATTGCATATTGAAAATAAAACTGCATTTATTATTTGCAGGCTCCAAGACAATGTTCTAGAATAGCCAATAGTAATTCTACTGCCACGTCATTAAATTGTTACTGAAAATATATACATTTTTCGGTTAAGTGTATTTAATGTGGTATAGAAGTAGTAATGTCACTTTTCTATTACAAAACAAAGAAAATTGACTTTGCTATACCATTTCCAATGTTGAACGAGCATATAAGCAATATATATGCAACTAAAACTAAAGGAAAAAATAAAAAAAGCAAGAAAAAACAGAAAAAAAACACTTCCACACACATGCAAGGGCCAAGGAGGGGGACCTGGAATACCTCCCAAGAGTGAAAGAAAACATCCAAAAGGGGTTAAGGTGTAACTTTTATAAACTAATGTTTTTGAGGGGCAGAAGGTTTATTCCACCTTTTGTTCATCTTGATTATATATTGGTGGCCTTGCACATAGTACTTTACATGTGGCATTACTTTATTACTGTATTATTATTTTTTATATTTTTTTGTTTTGGGTTTTTCTATAAATTATGATGATTGTTAATCTTGTTTTCGTTGCTTTTACTGGAGCAGGCAGTTAGATTTTGGTTTCGAAAATCGTGAAAGACACGAAGCCAACTAACATGAAAGTTAATGTTAAGACTTGTAAAAGAAAACTCAAGCTCCTACAGAGCCGTCCACCCAAAGTAATTTTTCATCGATTAACGAGGAAGTTGTGGGCTTTGAGGAAGATGATAAAAGTATAATTCAGAAATTGACCGGAGGAACAAAGGAGCTTGACGTTATGTCAATCTTTGGAATGGACGGTCTCGGGAAAACAACTTTAGCAAGGAAGGCATACAACAATCCCTTTATTGTTAATCGGTTTGATGTTAAAGCATGGTGTACTCTTTCACAAACATATAATGTCAAGACCTTGTTAGTTGAGATTTTCAAACAAGCAACACGTAATAGGAGTGAAATCAAAGAGGACGTTGACATAGCTGATGTGTTGCGCAAAAGACTAATAGGCAGGAGATACCTTATTGTATTAGATGATATATGGAAAGTTGAGGCATGGGAAGATTTGCGATTATGTTTCCCTAATGATGAAAATGGAAGTAGAGTAATGGTTACAACTCGAATTGAACAAGTGGCAAAGCATCTTCAGCACCGCAGTGATCCTTATTCTCTCAGATTTCTGACACTCTAAGAGAGTTGGGAATTATTGCAGAAGAAAGTGTTTCAAGGAGAGAGTTGTCCCCCGAATCTAGTATATGTAGGGTTACAAGTTGCTCGACATTGTAAAGGGTTGCCTCTTGCCATTGTCATGGTTGCTGGGAATATTAAGGATAAGGAAAGGCAGGCATCCTTATGGCTGGAGGTTGCAAATAACTTAAGTTAAGTTTTAGGAGAGCGGAGTATGAAGGTAATACAAACAAGTTATGACCATTTAGAAGACCACTTAAAGTCTTGCTTTCTCTACATGGTATTGTTTCCAGAAGACTATGAGATTCCAGTGACTAATTTGCTGAAGTTGTGGATGGCCGAAGAGTTTGTACTGAATGTTGACAAAGAGAACATGGAGGAAGCATCTAGCATTTGCTTGAATGATCTACTTAACAGAAGCCTTGTAATGGTCTCTAGAAGGAGAATTAATGGTGACGTAGAATGCTGCACACTTCATGATGTAGAGCGTGAGTTTTGCTTGACAAAACTTAGAGAAGTAGAGTATATGCAGCTTACAGTGCCATACAACCACTATCAACATTTTGTTGCGGAAGCCAAATGTATATAGTGTGAATAAGTCACAACTACTATACCAAAATTATGACAGCCACCAAATAATAAATAAGACAATAAAACAACAATAAAGGGAACACCAGAATTTACGAGGTTCGGCTAATTTTGCCTACTCCTCGGACACAACCAATATTTTATTCCACTCCAAAAATACAAGTGAAATAATACTAAAGAGAGAAGATACAAATGCCTTAAACAGATGAGAAGGCAAATGAGAGGTGTGTTTAAATCCTAAACATTAGGCCTTCTTTTATAGGGGGAAAATCCCCCCAACTTTTGTTTTCCCACCGATGTGGGACAAACATTTTGCCAATTTCAACAAATCTCCACCTTGGCAAAATTCCACATCTTCAATTTTCTCTCAATAACAAATTTTGGTTGTGTCTTCATCTTCAATCTTCAGTGTTCAACAATGTTGATCAAATCCAAACAATGTTGAAACTTGATCGCAGTCACCACCTTTGTCAACATATCAGTAGGATTCTCCGTAGTATGAATTTTCTTCACTGTGACTCCACCTTCTTCTATGATTTCTCGTACGAAATGATACCGAACATCAATGTGTTTCGTCCTTGCATGATACACTTGGTTCTTCGCTAATTGAATAGCACTTTGACTATCACAAAAAATTGTGATACCTTTTTGTTCAACACCAAGCTCCTTTAGCAATCCTTGAAGCCAAATTGCCTCTTTCACAGCCTCTGTAATAGCCATGTACTCTGCCTCTGTTGTAGACAAAGCAACTGTTGACTGCAAAGTAGACTTCCAACTAACTGGTGCCTTTGCAAAAGTAAACACATAACCAGTAGTTGATCTTCGTTTGTCCAGATCACCCGCAAAATCTGAGTCACAATATCCAACTACAGACTGATTGTCTTCCTGCTCAAAAACTAACCCGACATCTACAGTATTATGAATATACCGTAGAATCCACTTCACAGCTTGCCAATGCTCCTTCCCTGGATTGTGCATATATCTGCTAATAACTCCAACAACTTGTGAAATGTCAGGCCTTGTGCAAACCATTGCATACATCAAGCTACCAACAACATTTGCGTATGGTACCTTTGACATATACTCTCGTTCAGCTTCATCCATTGGCGACATATTAGTACTTAGCTTAAAATGGGGAGCAAGTGGAGTACTAACTGGCTTAGTCTTGTCATCTATGCCAAAACGTTGTAGTACTCTCTTCAAATATTCTTTCTGAGATAAACAGAGTTTCTTTGAACGTCTATCTCTAATTATCTCCATGCCAAGAATTTTCTTTGCCTCACCCAGATCCTTCATCTCGAACTCCTTCTTCAGTTGAATCTTCAACTTATCAATTTCTTCCGAATTCTTGGAAGCTATCAACATATCATCAACATATAGGAGAAGATATACAAAGGAACCATCTTTAAGCTTGTGCAAATACACACAATGATCGTATTTGCTTCTCTTGTACCCTTGCCGCAACATAAACTCGTCAAATCGCTTGTACCATTGTCTAGAAGATTGTTTCAATCCGTACAACGATTTTTCAAGTTTGCACACCATATTTTCTTTTCCAGCAACTTTGAATCCTTCTGGCTGAGTCATGTAGATTTCCTCCTCCAAGTTTCCATGTAAAAATGCAGTTTTTACATCCATCTGAACTAGTTCCAAATCCAATTGTGCTACCAAAGCCAACATAATTCTAATGGAGGAATGTTTTACAACTGGAGAAAACACTTCATTGTAATCAATTCCCTCCTTTTGAGCATATCCTTTGGCCACCAATCTTGCTTTGTAGCGAACATCTACTTGGTTAGGAAATCCTTCCTTCTTTGCAAATACCCATTTGCACCCAATTGCTTTCTTTCCCTTCGGGAGATTGGCCAATCTCCATGTATGATTCTGATGAAGGGACTGTATTTCATCATTCATGGCAATCCTCCACTTATCTTCTTCTGAACTTTGGACAGCGTCTTTATAAGTAGTAGGAACATCATCAGCTACAATTGAGGTTGCACAAGCAACCGTCTCTATGAGACGAACAGGTTTCGTTATTGTTCTTTTTGGCCTGCTGGTTGCTATTGATTCAAGTTGTTGTTGAGATTCCTGAGTTGGAATCTCCTCTACTGGCTCTCCTTCCAGAGGGTAATCTTCATTTGTTTCCTCCTCTGCTTCTTGTGTAGGAAAAATAAATTTTCCCTCAAACTCCACCTGCTTAGAAGCACCTTTATTTTGTTTGGTATCTTCTGTTACCTTATTTACCGTAGCAGATTCATCAAAGGTAACATCCATGCTGAATATTACTTTCTTTGTCATAGGACACCATAAGCGATATCCTTTGACTCCAGAAGTAATTCCCATAAAATAGCCTTCTTTGCCCTTGGATCCAATTTTGACTCCGTCACATGATAATATGCAGTTGAGCCAAACACGTGCAAAAAGTTATAATCTACAGCAGGTTTTCCATACCATTTTTCAAATGGTGTCTTGCCATCAATAGCAGCAGATGGTAGACGATTAATGAGGTGGCATGCATATGTAATTGCCTCAGCCCAAAATTCTTTGCCCAAGCTAGCATTGGACAACATACACCGTACCTTCTCCAGCAAGGTCCGGTTCATACGTTCTGCCACTCCATTCTGTTGTGGTGTATGTCTAACAGTGAAGTGTCGGACGATGCCATCATTTTCACAGACCTTATTGAAATGATCATTTTTGTATTCACCTCCATTGTCTGTGCGAATACACTTGATCCTCCTGCCTGTTTGATTTTCCACCATCGTCTTCCATTTGAGAAAAATTCCTAGCACTTCATCTTTGTTTTTCATTGTATACACCCACACTCTTCGAGAAAAATCATCAACAAAGGTTACAAAATAGTGCTTCCCACCCAATGAAGGTGTTTTGGAAGGACCCCAAACATCAGAGTGTACATAATCCAAAATGCCTTTAGTATTATGGATCGCTGTACCAAATTTAACCCTTGTCTGTTTCCCTTTGACACAATGCTCACAAAACTCCAAGTTGCAAGCCTTGACTCCTTTTAACAATCCTTGATCTGATAGAGTTTTCAAGGATTTTCCTCCAGCATGTCCCAAGCGCATGTGCCATAGCTTGGTTGCTTCTGCCTCTTTGTCGTCACTGGATGTCACTGTCGCTGTCCCAATAACTGTACTGCCACGATAGCGGTACATATTATTATTCTTCCGATTAGCCTTCATTACCACTAGTGCACCGGAGCATACTCTCATCACTCCATTTTCTGCAATGATTTTGAACCCTTTTGATTCTAGGGCTCCCACAGAGATGAGATTCTTCTTCAAATCCGGTACATATCGAACATCTGTTAATGTTCTGATCATTCCATCATGGTTCCTTAATCGTATTGAACCAATGCCATATGAGGTAAGAGGGCTGTTATCCGCTGTGTGGACGACTCCATATTCTCCTTCTTGAAATTCCACGAACCAGTCCCTGTTGGGACACATATGATAGCTACAAGCCGAGTCCATCAACCATATGTCTGATGATGTTGATGACTCTGTTGTAACTAATGAGAAGTCTGAATCATCACAATCAGCTACATTTGAATCCATAATAGCCTTTCCATTGTTATGTTTGGCCTTATTCTTCAACTTCGGACAGTCTTTCTTCCAGTGCCCTTTTTCTCGACAAAAGGCACATTCATCTTTGCTGGGTCTGGATCTTGACTTGGATCTTCCCTTCTTTGTCCTCGTTTGATTTTGAGGATGACCCCTCACAAATAGTGCTTCTCCTTCTCCGCCCTTCTGTTTTTCTCGCTTTCTTTGTTCATAGCTGTACAAAGCCGAACAAACTTCTCTGAGAGAAACTTCGTCATTTCCATGGAGTAGAGTAGTTTCAAGGTGCTCGTACTCATCAGGAAGTGACGCCAACAACATTAAGGCCAAGTCACCATCATCATAAGTTGTATCCATATTTTGCAAATCTGTGACCAACTTATTGAAACTGGTGATATGTTCATTCATCGTGGTACCAGGAACATAGGTGAAGTGAAACAATCTCTTCTTCATGTACAATTTATTTTGACTGTTTTTCTTCAAAAATTTATCCTCCAGTGCTTTCCATAATCTACTTGCAGAAGTTTCCTTTGTGTATGGATATTTCTGCTCTCTAGCAAGGTAGGATCGAATGGTACCGCAAGCAACACGGTTGAGAATCTTCCAATCTTCTTCTCCAATAACATCTGGTTTCTTTTCTTCAATGGCCAGATCTAGCCCTTGTTGAAAAAGGACATCTAGAACCTCGCCTTGCCACATCCCAAAATGCCCGGACCCGTCAAAAATTTCTACCGCAAATTTCGCATTTGACACAATTCTTGTCATAAGCGAAGATGCCAATGATGACGTATTGTTGACACTTGATGTAGATTCTTCTTGTTTATTATCTCCCATATTTGACACAAATATTATTTAATAACTGACGACACAAATCAAGATTATTTCCTTTCTGATGTAGAAGATCAGACTAAGCTGCAACTACAGAGCATACTCAGACAGAACCTTGACTCAGTTACCAAGATAAATCTTTTCTGATGTGGAAGATCAGACTATGCTGCAACCACAGAGCATACTTAGACAGTACCTTGGCTCTGATACCAATTGTTGCGGAAGCCAAATGTATATAGTGTGAATAAGTCACAACTACTATACCAAAAATTATGACAGCCACCAAATAATAAATAAGACAATAAAACAACAATAAAGGGAACACCAGAATTTACGAGGTTCGGCTAATTTTGCCTACTCCTCGGACACAACCAATATTTTATTTCACTCCAAAAATACAAGTGAAATAATACTAAAGAGAGAAGATACAAATGCCTTAAACAGATGAGAAGGCAAATGAGAGGTGTGTTTCAATCCTAAACATTAGGCCTTCTTTTATAGGGGAAAAATCCCCCCCAAACTTAACTCCCAACCAATGTGGGACTTTGGCATTTTGCCAAACTTCAACAAATCTCCACCTTGGCAAAATTCCACATTTTCAATTCTCTCTCAATAACAAATTTTGGTTGTGTCTTCATCTTCAATCTTCAGTGTTCAACAATGTTGATCAAATCCAAACAATGTTGAAACTTGATCGCAGTCACCACCTTAGTTAGCATATCAGCAGGATTCTCCGTAGTTAAATTAAGATTTGTTCGGGTGTTGGATTTGATGGATGTGAAGTGAAGTTCTCAGGCTGAGTAATCATTCTTGGCTTATGATTTATTCGGATTGTTAAAACTTTTATATACCCCCTTTAAAATAGTAATTAAGTTGCATTAATGCAATCTTGAGTTGATATATAATGGGGTTCCAAAATGGATGTAACCTGAGTATTTCATTCTGAATGGATGCAGCTTTCAGGCAACAGCTATGCCTGTATCCACTGGTTTTCATCTCGAACTATATGTATATATACATATATTTAGTAGTCTTATAAAATTTTCATTACGGTTTGAAAAATATATCATAAAGAAAAGAATACACGGTCTTGTTATCTTGGACCAAATATGCAATATTCCCTCTGTTTCAATTTAAATGATATATTTTTCTTACTAGTTTGTTTAACAAAGAATGACACATTTCTATATTTGAAAATAATTTAACTTTAAATTTTTCATTTTACCCACTTTACGTTACTGAGAAGCTTTTATAACCACAAAAATGTTACGGTCCCGCAAAGTTTTTGCCTCTTAAGCTTGTAGGGTCACATGTTTCAAAAGTCTTTTTTTTCTTTCTTAAATTTTGTGACAAGTATTGAAACATAGGAAGTACTTGCTAATCAGGGGCGATGCCACCTTTTTTTAATGGAGGTCAATTGACCACCATTCGTCAAAATATTATGAAAAATTACACTATGTATACAAGTAAAATATTGATTTTAGATATATACAACATATATTGAATACTTTTTGTCGAGAATTTGTTTTACTTCTTCAAGTCTGAACACTCTTGGAGAAATTCCTAAGTTCGCCACCGTAGCTAATAGCTGTAGGAATTATTGTTCATTTCGTTAAAATAGGGGCTATTTTAGTTAAGATCCAAACGTAAAGGACGTTGGTTCATAATGTCATTATATTGATCTTAAATAAACACTACTAGAAATCCGGCAATTAGCGATCATAAAAACCGATCAACGTTGGTCGATTTTGGCAATCACCGACCAAAACGCGTCCAAACACGCTTGGTCGCTATTTTGGTGGTCGTTTTAGTATCCGACCAAGGTTGGTCGCTAATTACCGACCAAGGTTGCTCGCAAAGGTAAAAGGACCAACTGTACAATTTAAAGCACATACCGACCAACTTTGATCAATAACATATTTTAATAATTTAATTTTACCGACCAAAGTTGGTCGGTGTATTTAAATTACGTTATTTTATTAATTATTAAAATTTAAAAATTAGCGACCAAAGTTGCTCGGTAAAATAAAATATATATTTCTTTTAAAAAAATAAAATTTAACCATACCGACCAAAGTTGGTCGGTAAAGTTGAAATTTGGGTAATCCTTGTTCATTAACCGACCAACTTTGGTCGGTAATTTTTTGTTTTTTATTTTTTTTAAACTTAAGCGACCAACCTTAGGCGCTAATCAACAAAAAATATTTTTTTAATTAGAATCCGACCAACTTTGGTCGATTTTCTAGGTTTTAATTTTGGCATAAAATGTCTGTTTTGGCAGCTACACAACCTGCCAGCATACCAAAATCTCTAAATAACAACAACAACAACAACAACAACAACAACAACAACAACAACAACAACAACAACAACAACAACAACAACAACAACAACAACAATAACAACAACAACATAACAACAACAACATCACAATTCAATAAATATATTAAAACCAACAAATTAAAGTTCACTAGAACTAAAAAATTCAAAACCAAGTTAAAACTTATTACAACTAGTTCAAAACGGGTTCTATTTGTCTAGTTCAAAATATATAAAAGTCAAGGAGTATTTTATACAACATCGTCATCACCGTCTGATAAACTTTCATCTATAAGACGGTATCGAGAAGGGTCTTGTGGAGGACGGGAAGAACGATCACTGGGAGGACGGGAGGAACGATTATGGGGAGGACGGAAGGAACGATCACGGGGAGAATGGGGGAAACGATCACGTGTAGGTTGAGCCTCTGGCGATGATTCACGAGACCGGGGCAACGGAAAAGCTCCAGTAGATAGGAGAGTTCTGATCTAAGCTTGCATGCTAAGGAATAGAGCATCTCTAACCCTTTCTCTTTCCTTGGCCACTTCTAGCTCGGATGTGAGCTTTGTCACAGTCTCCTGCACAACGAAGAGGCTCTCCCCATTAAGTTGCTCGCCTTGCGAGGAAGTCCCTATTCCTTGCATTCCACACTTATAGCGATGGACCTTTTTAGTAGGAAGCCCGTATACCTTCCCCCATCTTGGACCACCAGCAGACTCCATCCATTTTCTTTCAGTATCCTCGTCCGAAGGTTGGGTTGCCTCACCCGATTCACCAGCTGGTTGAGTGCGGATGAATTCCTCCATGTTAGTTTGGTAGCGACCCTATACGAAAATTTAAATTGAATTAGTATTTCAAAATTTGTATAAAAGTAAATTAAAATACTTAATGAAAAGTGAAAGCTTACATATACAGTCGAGGCCCGGTCCTCGACCCACCTTTCTTGATCCGTCTCTTTCTTCTTATTTACAATATGCGTCTTCTGGAATAACTCATCATGGTTCATCGGACGCCCCAACTTCTTTTCCTGAAAACAAATTAATTCAGTTAATAAACAGAATAGATATACTTTGAAATTAAAATTATTTAAGCAATTATGTACCAATCTTCTTTTTATTGTCACTAGGCTGATCACACCTCCAGTGTGCAAGGAGCCTCCCTTCTCAGATGCGCGAGCTTTCTTTCCTTTTTCACTCTTCTCTAAGAACTTTGCGGTAAGCCATTGCCGTTGCAAATCATCCCATAAATTTTGAAGTAACCAGTCAGACTTCTTGTTCTTCTTTCTAGCTTCAGAGAAAGTATGCGACAATCACTTGCGAGCTTTGGGATAAAAATTTGCAGCTACTTCCGCGCTATAGCGGTGTTCCCATACACACTTGCTCTGTATTTCAAAAGTTAAATATTATATGAAAATATCATAAATATAAATTATTAAACTGCTTAAAAGAATATTTATACCTTAAATTAATTGAAAATTTACTCCTTCAGCGAGAAGGGGAAATCAGTCCAAGTCACATAATGGCTATCATAAAGCTTTCTGATGGCTTTGGTGATTATCCCCGTAGTCTTATTACTCAGGATGAACCTGCAATTTAACAATAAAAATACATTAATATCTTATTAAAAACTTTACAAAACAATAAACGCAAAAATAACAAATAACTCTTACCCATCACCCTCAGGGACTATGATGATCCTGCCATATTGATCATAATGCACCTCCTCGTCATCATCAGCATCATCGTCCGAAGCATGTATATCAGAGGCATGTATGGACGGCATAGGGGGCTCAGAGCTACTACCTCGCAGGTGAAGGCCTGAAATAGATGGAGTCCCTGATGAAGATGGTTGCAATCCCTGTGACTGCGACATAGCTGGATGGACCCCAAGTGGCTGTGATACTGATGGTTGTGACCCGAGTGGCTGTGATCCATGTGGTTGTGACATGGATGGATGTGATCCATGCGATGCAAATAGCTGTGATCCACATGGTTGTGAGGCAGTTGGACTGTATGTCGGACGTATAGTCCTATAGCCTTGTGATAAAAGGCCTAGTGTCTGCATGAAGGTGTAGGGATCGTGATGCTATGGCAGCTCAGTATAGACATGGGGTGGAGGATAAGACATGGGCATAGACATCTCTGAAGAGGGTGGAAAAGATGGAGTATTATTTTCTACCCTCCTCTTTCCCTTCCTAGCCTTTTCTCAACCCCGAGAACCATTAGGGTCATTGTTACCTTGACCCTTGCCTGCCATCTGCATAATATAATACATATTTAGATTGAAACGTATAAGAAACTAGCTATAAAACGAGAATTATTTAAAAAACCAACTTTTTAAAGCTCATCGACGTATTGTTCCTCGTCCGAGAATTCTTCGTCCTCACTTGTTTGAGCTTCATCAATTGATTCTTCGTCCTCATTTTCTATAATTGTTACTTTATTTATATCAACTTCTTTCAATATGGTTCAGGATGTTCCTAATCATTTTCTAGCTGATCATCCACTATTTGGTGAACATTGGAGATATCGTTTTGATATGCAACATCTAACACATTCTCGACGTCCACCCTACCTACAGGCTTAGTTTTTATTACAACCCACCAATCGGACTTATCCCGCCGCAATGGATAAGGAGCATAATACCCTTGCATAACATTATGTACAATTATGAAAGGATTATAGCGATCATACTCCCTCGTATGATTAACCTCAATTATATTATATTGGTTGTGTACTCTTGTACCTCTTGTTGGATTTGGGTCAAACTACTTGCATCTAAAGAGTATCAATTTCTTATATGGCCAACCTGTATATTCTAGTTCTATTATTTCTTTGAGCACACCATAGTAATTAATATCTCCAACCTGGTTGCCATCACCACCTTGAACCCACACCTCGCTGTTGTTGCTATTTTTATTTTGAGAGCAATCCTCTGTATGGAACTTATAACCATTCACTACGTACTTAGACATTGTTGTGACCTGAAGCCCAGGTCCCCAAGATATATCTATCAAAAATTGATTTACACCATTATTTGGATCATTTACCTATATAGTGTTAAAAAAATTCATAAGTTAGCATAACTTATAAATATTATTTACCTACATAGTGTTAGAACATTATCAGGATAAACTTACAAATTGTTTGAACCACGTATCAAATCTCGTATATACAGCATCATGGCCAAATTGACCCATGAAGTGACTGTAACACATCAAATATTTTTAGTAGTAATCAATACTTACTTGAGAAATAGTACAACTTCGGGACAATTTAGCAACACATGAAGTGTAGCTGACTTGTACTCCATATCACTCAAACTTCTCTTTCTAACATCCGTAGAACATCGGCATGACTGATTGAATATGGACATTGACGGATATAATGGATCATTCACACATTCGACCATGTGCCTATTGGGCCTATTCCTAGAACATGGCACGTTACTCTCAAAATAATAAGAACAAAAATGAGCAGTTTCCTTTGCAAGATAAGTTTCGCATATAGATTCTTTAATCTTATTCCTCTGCTTAACAAATTGTTTGCATTTGTCAATTGTCCTACATAATGTCATGTTAGCCAAGAACATTCAAATAAAACAGAAAATTACATAAAACTTATAATATTACCTCTAAAAGGGATACATCCATCTGCATTGATCAACATGCCCTCCAAGTCGTGCCTCGTGTACAAGGTAGATTGTAAGGTGTTCTATCACATCAAAAAACCACATGGAAATATCTTTTCCATCTTATTAGAAGTTACACGAATGTTCTGATCCGTCGGGAGTAGGTTTTCTTCCCTTAATGTGGTAGAACACAAGTCTTTGAAAAATAAACTAATCTTTGTGATGGGTTTTCAGATTCTTTCAGGCAAACCACAAAATGCAATAGGCACTAAGGTCTCCATGAAAACATGACAGTCGTAACTTTTCAAATGGCTCAACTTCTGTACCTCCATATCAACTTTTTTCCCAAGATTCGATGCATAACGCTCAAGCATCTTCAATTTCGTAACCCAATCACAAATTTGCCGTCTTTCCTCTAAAGTGAATGTGTAACTTGCTTTGGGATTGAATATCTTACTATTGTTTGCTGTCTGCAAGTATAATTCAGGTCGTTTGCAATATTCTTGTAAGTCCATTCTAGCCTTCGGGTTATCCTTTGTCTTACCTTTAACATCCATCACTGTGTTGAACAAATTGTCAAAATAATTCTTCTCAATATACATGACATCAAGGTTGTGACGGAGAAGATTATCCTTCCAATAAGGCAACTCCCAAAATATACTCCTTTTCGTCCAATTATGAGTAACACCATATTCGGGGAATCTATAAGGTAGAGCTTCAGTAACTTTACTGAAGTTCTGGACCCTCTCCGAAATTTCCCCACCTGAAAGTATCGGAGGTGGAGAATCATATATTCCATTTTATTCTTTTTGAATGTAGTTTTCATCCTTCTAAACTCATGATCATGAGGCAAGATTGACGATGACAATCAAACCATGATTGCTTTCGGCCATGTTTCAAAGTAAACGCTTTACTATTTTTCATGCAGTAAGGACAAGCTAGCTTCCCAGCAGTCATCCACCCAGACAACATTCCATACACAGGAAAATCATTAATAGTCCACATTAAATTAGCACGCAAATTGAAATTCTGCTTGGTTGATATGTCATATGTTTCAACACCATCATACCACAATTGTTTAGCTCATCAATCAAAGGTTGCGAATATACATCAATCAAACTTTTTGGATTACGTGGACCGGTGATAATACAATTTAAGAATATATATGGACTATTCATGCACAACTCGGGTGATAGATTATAAGGTGTAAGAAAGACAGGCCAACATGAATATGGTGTCGCAGATACAGAAAAAGGCGTGAAGCCATCCGCACACAGACCTAACTGAGTGTTCCTTGGTTCACTAGCAAAATCTGGATATTGTCACGACCCCAGTTCGCCCTCTGTGAACTATCGTGACGGCACCTAGTCTCTATGACTAGGTAAGCCAAACAAATGCGGAAAATAGACAAAACTTGTGAAAGAAATAATTAAAAGCCAAAATAACAAAATGAAACAGTATTTAAAGTTCCGCTCGGCATATAAAATACAACTTCTCAAAAATTAATACACTTTCCCAAAATCCGGAATCTCATGAAACCACAAGCCTTCTGCGGTGCCGCACCTGCGGTCCCACACTCGTAGGTGCGATTATGACAGAAAACTAGCAGCTGAAGCTGTAACTGCAAACTCCAAAATCCTTCCGTCAACCATCTGAAATCATCCTGAGGCCCCTAGGACCTCAACCAAAAGCACCAACAAGTCTAATACCACTGTCTAAACATATACCAATCCTTAAAACACCTAAAACAACATAGAAATGATGAATCAACCACGGATTCAAACCTAAAAATTCCAAAACTCTAAAAATACGCTTTCAATCAAAAAGTCCATCAAACCACGTCCGATTGACCTAAAATTTTGCGCACACGTCACACTCAACACTACAGATCTACTCCATCTTCCGGAATTCCATTCTGACCCTCAGATCAAAATCTCACTATCGAACCGGAAACTTCAAAATTCGACCTTTCGGCATTTCAAGCCTAAATTAGCTACGGATCTCCAAAATACAATCCGATCACTCCCCTAAGCTCGAAGTCACCCAATGGATCTAATAGAACCATTGGATTTCCATTTTGATGACGTCTTCATACTGTTCTGACTGCGGTCAAATTTCCATCACTTAAGTTCTCATTTAGGAACTAAGTGTCCCAAAACTCTCTGAAACTCAAAATTGAACATCCCGGCAAATCAAAATAGCACAAATAAAATTGAGGAAAGCCGTTAATAGGGGATCAGAGCGTTATATCCTCCCACACTTAAACATTCGTTCGTCCTCGAACGAGCATAGAGACATACCTGAAGTAGTGAAAAGATGAGGGTAACTGTTGTGCATATCCTGCTCGGTCTCCCAGGTCGCCTCCTCGACCGACTGATCCTGCCACGGAACCTTTACCGATGCAGTGTTCTTTGACATCAACTTCCTAACCTGCATGTCCAATATTGCCACTGGCTCCTCAACATGAGATAGATCCTTTTCCAACTGGACTGAACTGAAATCCAATACGTGCGACGGATCGCCGTGATACCTCCGGAGTATCGAAACATGAAATACCGGATGAACTCCTTCCAAGCTGGGAGCCCAACTACAAAGTCCATGGTGATCCGCTCCCACTTCCACTCCGGAATCTCTATCTGCTGAAGCAACCCACCCGGTCTCTGATGTTCATACTTCACATGCTAACAGTTAAGGTACCGAGCTACAAATCCAACTATGTCTTTCTTCATCCGCCTCCACCAGTAGTGCTACCTCAAATCCTGACATATCTTCGCGGCACCTGGATGAATGGAATACCACGACCTGTGGGCCTTCTCCAGAATCAACTCCCGAAGCCCGTCAACATTAGGTATACAAATCCGACCCTCCATCCTCAATACACCGTCATCACCAATAGTCACATCTCTGGAATCACCGTGATGAACCTTGTCCTTGAGGAAAAGCAAATGAGGGTCATCATACTGATGCTCTCTGATACGATCAAATAAGGAAGACCGAGAAACCACGCAAGCTAGAACCCGACTGGCTCCGAAAGATCCAATCTCACAAACTGGCTGGCTAAGGCCTGAACATCCATAGCCATAGGCCTCTCCGATGCTGGTAAATAAACCAAACTCCCCAAACTCTCTTCCCGGCGACTCAAAGCATCGGCCACCACATTGGCCTTGCCCGGGTGATACAAAATAGTGATATCATTGTCACAACCCCAACCCCGGTCGTGATGGCGCCCAAGACACTGCTAAGCAAGCCTGTCCAATTAATAACCTCAACCTATTTCTTATATAATTCATTATTAGCTAACACATTTAAATTACCAAATCACCATATAAAAAGTCTGAAACAAGAGTTAAATATGCGGAATTGCAAATGATAATACAATTACATAGCCTATATAGATCCAGTGTCACACGTTTGAGCCTCTATTACAAGTTTATCAACCGAATACATATCAATCTAGAAAATACGGATAAAATAAAGGATAGAAGGAAGAGATCAGGGCTGCAGACGCCATGTAGCTACCTCGATGCTCCGGATATGAGCTGCTCGATTGAGAATCCTCACTCAGCCTCAGATGCACCTGGATCTGCACGCGAGGTACGGGGAGTAATGTGAGTACTCCAACCCAGTGAGTAATAAGCATAAATAATGACTGAGAATAAGAAATCATGGAGAAACACAGAGTAATCTATACTGCGGCAATTTAAAACAAGTAATAAGAAAGCGATAAACCAATGAAATCAAAATGTGGAAATGCTACAACAGATAAGCAGATAAGTGACGTACATATAAAGAAAATCAACACATAGAACGGTGCCCTATGGTACCCGTTGCGGCGTGCAACCCGATCCATTTATTTATCGTTGACGGCGCTCACTGGGGGTGTGCAGACTCCGAGAAGGCCCCTTACGGCCCAAGCGCAATATCAAGCCATCTCGTGGTATCAAATCTAGGCCCTCTGCCTCATATCAATCTCAGTATAACACTACTGCAGCGCGCAACCCGATCCCATAATATCCACACATCTGGACCGTGGCCATACTCAGTCCAGAAATCATATAAGTCCCTCGGGCAATAGTAAAACAGTAATTCTCAACCCAAAACATCATTTAATAGATCTTTTAGTTTCAAAAATCGAGTACAAGTGGCTGAGTTGTAAAACATTAGAAAACGGTACAACTGAGTTCAAATAGTAAATCAAAATAGTGAGGAAATAGTGATGAAAACTCCCAGAAGGGTTCAAATAGTTGGCACGAAGCCCAAATATGGCAATCAATCCAAATAATGATGATAACAATTAAGCTTCAATCAAATACGCGGCAAAAGCATCACTCGGGACGGATCCCCAATAGTAAACGACCCTACACTCATCATCAAGCGCGTGTCTCACCTCAATATAGAACTACGATGTGCAAATCCGGGGTTTCAAACCCTTAGGATATCATTTACATTCATTACTCACCTCAAAACGGCTAAAGCTCTAACTCGTTGTGCCCTTGCCTCTCAAATCGGCCTCCTCGCGCGTCGAATCTGACCAAAACTAGAGTGAATCACAATATGCTAAGGGAACAAAGCCCAAGCGAAAACAATCGAAAATATCAAAAATCCCGAAATTAGCAAAACCCGAGCCCCGGCCCCACTTCTCGAAACTCAAAAATTTTCCCATCATTAGATTCCTTATCTCCCCACGAGTTCATACATATCAAAAGTTCTCAAATCCGACCTCAAATGGCCCTTCAAATCCCAATTTAAAATCTCAAAATCCCAAGCCCTAGTTCTTCCATTTTTGGCTAAATTTCCATGAATTTCTAGGTTAATTTCACAATAGAATCATGTTTGAGGTTCATAAATCTTACCCTCCAAGCAATTCTCTTTGAATCTCTCTTAAATTTCTCCCAAAGATCTCTCAAAATACTCAACAATGGTGGAAAAATGGCTAAGACTTGCGGATGAAATGTTTAAAAACCTTCTGCCCAGCTCCTGGAATTTCTTCTTCGCGAACACGGTCAAACTTATGCGTTTGCGATGCACAATTTTACTTTGACCAAAACTGACCCTTCGCGAACGCGGCACCACACCCGCGAACGCGATTCCTTAGACCTCTGAATCTACGCGAATATGGCCCCACTCCCGCGAACGCAAAGAGCATTAACTCCTGGACCTTCACGCTCTAAACTTCCACTACGCGAATGCGACACCTAACACGCGAACGCGAAGAACAACCACAAGAACCCTCCACGAACACGAGACACCAGGCGCGAACGTGAAGCACAAACTCAGGGCCACCCAAACTCCTTCTACGCGATCGCGAAGGCCAAAATCTGCCTGCACTTGCTGCTGCATTTTCTGCAATTCTCCCAAGTTCAAAACTTCCCGTTAGCCATCCGAAATCACTCCCCCGGGACCTCAACCAAAAGTACCAACACATCCTAAAACATCATCCAAGCTTGTTCCAATCATCAAAATACCTCAAACAACACCAAAACCATCAATTCATATCGAATTCAAGCCTAAGTTTTCCAAAAACTTTCGAAACACGCATTTGATAAAAAATCCAACCAAACCACCTCCGAATGACCTGAAATTTTACACACACATCCCAAATCACATAACAAAGCTACAACAACTCTCGGAGTTTATTCCGACCCTCGGATCAAAATCTCACCTATCAACCGGAATTTGCCAAAATACTAACTTTGTCAATTCAAGCCTAATTCTACACTGGACCTCCAAAAGCACTTCCGATCACACTCCTAACCCGAAAATCACCTCCCGAATCTAACCGAACGATCGAAACTCACATCCGATCCCTCTAACTCATAAGTCAACATCCGGTTGACTTTTCCAACCTAACCCTTCTTAAAAGAGACTAAGTGTCCCATTTCTTACCAAATTCCACTCCAACACAAACCAAATCAACTCGAACACATAATATACGAATAACGAAGCATAAAGAAGCAGAAATGGGGGAAACGAAGCGGTAACTCATGAGACGACGGGTCGGGTCGTCACAACCATAGCTCTTCAGCAACTCTAACCACCTCCTCTGGCGCAAATTAAGATCTTTTTGCCAGATACTTGTCACAACCCTAGTCCGTCCTCCGTGAACTGTCGTGATGTCACCTAGTCTCTATGACTAGGTAAGCATAACAAATGCAGAAAATAGACAAAACTTGCGGAAGAAATAATTAAAAGCCAAAATAACTGAATGAAACAGTATTTAAAATGCCGCCCGACATATACAATATAACTTCTCAAAACTAATACACTTTCTCAAAACTCGGAATATCATGAAACCACAAGCCTTTGACTCCAGAATATCTAACAAAGAAAAGAAATACAGAAGGGCTAATACTTAAAAGTGAGAATAGAAAGGGACTCCTTAGTCTGCGGATGCGGCAGATATACCTCGAAGTCTCTGGAGCAGTCGCCTCGCCTCAAGGGTGATAGGACGGAGTCGAAGTACCTGGATCTGCACATTAAAACCATGCACAGAAAGGGCATGAGTACACCACAGCAATACTCAGTAAGTGCCAAGCCTAACCTCGGTCGGACGAGGAAGGTCAGGGCCCTACTAAGGTTAAATAAAATATAAAGTTCGATAGTGTAGGACAGAGCAGTATAAATAAGTACAACAGTAAAAGTAACATAGGATATAAGGGACAACGACAACTATTACAGAGGCAAAGTAAACACAGAAGGAAATACAGCTCAACACCAAATAATAACAATCGGGGATCTTCTAGGACCGTCCTGCAGTCCCAAATATACATATCCAATAGGTCTCCCGGGATACCATCCCGTAGTCCAACTCATAGTGCGCAGGGATCTACCGGAATCCCGTTCCGTAGTCCCAAATGTAAATACCCAGTACTGGGGGAATCTACCAGGTGCAGTCCCGTAGTTCCACATAACTGTGTAGGGGGATCTACCGGAATCCCACATCCATAGTCCCAAATGTAAACAGACAAAGGGGAGCTACTGGAATCCCACATCCGTAGTCCCAATGTAAATACACAGCAGCAACAGGAAAATATTCAGAAATGTCAAATTTCATATTAAGGCAAACAAGTAAGTCTAGCCTAGCATGCTGCACAGAATTTAGGTAAAGCATCTTGAGCAAATAAAACAATTAAATCACTTAGACATGTTTTCCTAAGCTAACAACATGCTTAATAGTTCAAGTAGTAAAAACAGGAAAGAAAACATATTAGTAATTACTTAATGGAAACTGGATTTCCAACGATTAGCATAAGTACGTACTCTTCATCTTACGTACAAGGCATTTCAATTATCAATAATACTAAATCCTAAGGGGAAGGTCCCCCACACAAGGTTAGGCAAGCCACTTACATCGAACCAGCTCAAAATCAACCCGAAACCACGTTCTTGCCATGAGTACTCGACTCCAAATGACCCAAATCTATTCAATTCAATTGCATAATGTAAATAACTCTTCAAGTAACTGATGCTATAATTAAATTCTAAGCTAATACGCAAACTTAAGTAAAATGACCAAAATGCCCCTCGGGACCATGTCTTGGAATCGGGTAAAATTTATATTTCCAGAATCGTCACACTCTCACGAGTTCAGTCATACCAAAAGTACCAAAATCAGACCTCAAATGGTCCCTCATATCATCATTCAAAGATCTCTAATTAGTCAAGCCTAACCCCCAAATTACCACTAATTTTCCTTAAATTTTCATGCTTATAATGATAAATTCACTCCAATAACGAGTTTAGGTTCTAAGAATCTTACCTCCTCGAAGTTCCCTTGAATTCCCTCTCAAAAACCTCCCCAAAAGCTCACTTTCCAGATGAAAATGGTGAAAAAATAGCTCAAATTCACGAAGGCAACTATTTATATGTTCTGCCCAGTAATCCCGCATCTGCGGTCCAAAAATAGCATCCGCGATACCGCTTCTGCGGTTGGGGAACTGTTTCTGCGGTTCTCGCTTAAAACTTCTTCGCCGCACCTGCGACCCAAAATCTGCATCTGCGGTCACGCAGGTGCGGTACTTATGTCGTTTATGTGGTTCCTGGCCCCTTCCTCATTTCTGCTTATGCGACCACAAATCCGCTTCTGCGGCGCCGCACCTGCGGTCCCACACTCGCAGGTGCGATTATGATAGAAAACTAGCAGCTGAAGCTGCAACTCCTAACTCCAAAATCCTTCTGTCAACCATCCGAAATCATTCCGAGGCCCCTGGGACCTCAACCAAAAGCACCAACAAGTTTAATACCATTGTCGAAACTTACAACAATCCTTAAAACACCTAAAACAACATCGAAACGACGAATCAACCACGGATTCAAGCCTAAAAATCCCAAAACTCTAAAAATATGCTTTCGATCAAAAAGTCCATCAAACCTCGTCTGATTGACCTGAAATTTTGCACACACATCACATTCAACACTACGGAGATACTCTAACTTCCGGAATTTCATTCCGACCCTCAGATTAAAATCTTACTATCGAACCGGAAACTTCAAAATTCAACTTTTCGGCATTTCAAGCTTAAATTAGCTACGGACCTCCAAAACACAATTCGATCACGCCCCTAAGCCCGAAGTCACCCAACGGAGCAAACAGAACCATTTGATTTCCATTCCGAGGTCGTCTTCACATTGTTTCGACTACGATCAAATTTTCATCATTTAAGCTCTCATTTAGGAACTAAGTGTCCCAAAACCCTCCGAAACTCAAAACCGAACATCCCGACAAATCAAAATAGAAGAAATAAAAATGGGGAATGCAATTAATAGGGGATCAGAGTGCAAATTCTTAAAATGATAGGCCAGGTCGTTACAGATATGTCCTATCAAAGTTCTTCCAAGCTTCTTCATCTGAAGTATGACGCATAATACCAGGTGGTCTTTTATTTTAAAAGTGTCATCTCATTTGAGGAGCAGAACTCATCGATGCATATAACCTCTTTAACCTAGGTATAAGAGGTAAATAATTCATCGCCTTGATAGCGACCATATTCTCGCTGGATAGCCTCTTGAAACGAGGTTTTTCGAAAAATTTACAACTGTCTAAAGTTGCATCATCTATCACGACCTGGATTTACCTCCCTCGGGATTTGTGATGGCGCCTACTAGTGTGAGCTAGGCAAGTCGACTGTTTGAACAAATTACCTTTTTTCCCATTTTAATCCTTTACAAGAAATTATGAGAAATAACTTAAAGACAACAGAAATTATATCAAGCGGGAGAAAAATAATAAAATTACTAAGTATAACCAATACAACTGTTTAAACAAGACTACCCAAAACTGGAGTCACAACTTCATAAACGGTCTAAGAGTACTACAAATAAGGTTTGAAAAAAAATAAATACAACATTGTCTCTAGAAATACATGAAAGAAACAGGTATAGTAGATAGAAGGAGACGTCAAGGCCTACAGATGCCTGTAGGACTTCCTCGAGTCGCTTGATGAATCGGAAACAACAATCTCACTACGGTCCGAAGTCTACAACACTAGGGTCTGCACAAAAGAGTGCAGAGTGTAGTATCAGCACAACCGACCCCATGTGCTGGTAAATGTCTTGCCTAACCTCGGCGAAGTAGTGACGAGGTTAGGACCAGACTACCAAATAAACCTGTGCAGTTTAACTATATACAGCAGAAAAGAAGAACAATAACATACAGTCAAGTATGGGAGGGGGAAACATGTTGCAGGGAAACATCGGATAATAATAGAAGAACAACAAATAAATATGATGATCACCACAGTACAATTGAAAATAGGAAGGGAAAATCATGTTGCGGTGTACGACAAGTATCAACAGGAAACCAGCAATTAAATGTAGAGAAACTGTAACTCAGTTATCAATAAAAATCAGGAAATCAAAGACAAGTGCACGGCATCACCCTTCGTGCTTTAACACACTCTCACCAAAACAATATACGGTATCACCCTCCGTGCTTTACACTCTTCCTCACTCAAGCAACAAATCACAAGGAAAAATAGGGTAAGGGAATCTATAACATCGAAATAAAATCAAGTAACAACAGAAAATCAGTAAGTAAACGTAAAGGACAACATAACTCAATTATCAGCAAGAATTAGGAAAATCAAGGACAAGTGCACGGCATCACCCTGCGTGCTTTTACTCTCGGCCTCACCATAAAAATCAACATAAACTGCACGGCATCACCCTTCGTGCTTTTACTCTCATCCTCACCATAAAATCAGTATAGTAGGCACGGAATGGTACATCGCACGGCACGGCATCACCCTTCATGTTGTACACTCTTTCCTCACAAATCATACACGACATCACCCTTCGTGCTTTAACACTCTTCCTCACCCAAACAACAATCACAATTAAGGGGGCGAGAGAATAAATGAAATTACAATAAGAATACCGGTAAGGGAACAATAATTCAACACTCAAGTCTCGACAAGGGAATAACATCAAGAAGCATCAACATCCCGGCTAGGGAGATAACATTAAAAACAACAAATTCCCGGCAAAGGAGATAATATAATGAATCTCTTCTCTTTTTCACTTTTACTTCTCAACTCATTTCACAACTTGAGCCAATGCTCTAAAAGGATCAATTACCACTTATACTTTCACATTTCATTATACAACTTGAGCCAATGCTCCTCAATATTCAAATGTCACAAGTAATTCCACAAACTTTGCCCAACAATAGAAATCGTCATCAAAGCATGGATAATACCACGAAGTCATAATAATCACAATATAAGACTCACAGGCATGCTTGACACCAACGTATAAATACTCGTCACCATGCCTATACGTCATACTCGACAAATACCACATAGCAAATAGGACTTGACTCCTAATCTCTCAAGCTAAGGTTAGACCAAACACTTACCTCGATGCCACGAACACAATTCAAGCCTCTACTATTGCTTTACCTCTTGATTCCACCACCAATTCGCTCGTATCTAGCCACAAGTTACTTAATCACATCAATAAATGTTAAATAAATCAATTCTAATGCATGAAAATGAGTTTTCTAAAGTTTTACCCAAAAAGTCAAAAAATCGCCCCGGGCCCACATGGTCAGAACCCGAGGTTCGAACCAAAACCCGATTACCCATTCCCCCACGAACCCAAATATATAATTTGTTTTGAAATCGGACCTCAAATCGAGGTCCAAATTCCCAATTTTTGAAAAATCTAGGTTCTACCCAAAACACCCAATTTCCCCATGAAAATTATTGATTTTGAGTTGAAATCATATGAAAAGATATTAATGATTGAAGGAAACGAGTTAAAATTGACTTACAATCGATTTAGAAGAAGAGTCGTCTTTGAAAAATCGCCCAAGAATGTTTTGGTTTTGAAACAGTGTGAAAAATGAGAGATTTTCGGCTAAGTTATAAAATTGCAGGTTGCAGATGTCGCAATTGCGACCAGTGCAAACCCAAACTTATGCTAAGTTCGCATTTGCGAAAATGGGCTAGCATTTGCAAGCAGGGAAATGCGAGCAACATGTCGCATTTGCGACGACTGGCCACAAGCTGAGGGATCGCATTTGCGATTAAAACACTCGAAATTACGAGATAGGCTAGCCTGGGCTACTTTCACAATTGCGACATAGCCCTCGCATTAGCGAGCCAGGCTTCGCAAATGTGAAGCCTGCAGGCTTGCTCAGAAACAGCTGAAGCCTGCAATTCCTTAAGTCTAAAAATTTACCCCGTGGCCTATCCAAAACTCATCCGAGCCCTCGGGGCTCTAAACCAAACATGCACACCAATCTAAAAACATTATATGGACTCGCTCATGCATTCAAATCACTAAAATAACATCGACAACTATGAATTTGACATCAAAATCATGAAATTTCTCAAGAACTTCAAATTTTCCATTTTTCTCAAATATGATCCGATTCACGTCGTTTCAAGTCTGTTTCTTACCAAATTTCGCAGACTTATCCTAAATCATATATAAGACCTGTACCGGGCGTCGAAACCAAAATATGAGCCCAATACCATCAAGTTTTAAACACATTTCACTTCCAAAACTCATAAATAATTTTAGAAAATAATTTTCTTTAAAAATTCGTTTCTCGGGCTTGGGACCTCGGAATTCGATTCTGGGCATACGCCTAAGTCCCATTTTTTCCTACGGACCTTCCGGGACCGTCAAATCACGGGTCCAGGTCCGTTTACCCAAAATATTGATCGAAGTCAAATTAATTCATTTTAAAGTCAAAATTCATCATTTTTCACAGATTTTCACATATTGGCTTTCCGGCTACGCGCCTAGACTGTGCACGCAAATCGAGGTGAGATAGAAAGAGGTTTTTAAGGCCTCAGAACGCAAAATTTACTTTTAAAACAAGTGATGATCTTTTGGGTCATCACATCATCTTTATAATATAACATGCAACCATCTTCACAACAATCAATTCTCATTGACGAAAGTCCTAACTTAGAAACCAATCTCTTTGCCTTATAGAAATCACCAGGTAAGTCGATATTAGGGTCAACTAGTTCACTCATAAGGTCAATGAAAGAGTCCATGGCTCCTTGAGAAATATTTCAATTAGATTTTATACTTAGTAATCTAACTGCAACAGACAGCTCAAAGTGCGGACTTCCTTCACGTAGTGGACGACTAACTTCCTCTAACTGTTCATAAAAACGTTTTGCGTCATCATTAAGAGTTTGTTCAACATTTTCATTGGGCTCACCCCCGAAGTGCATCCCAAAAGCATCCGTAACCATATCATGAATTCTAGAATCACGATTTGTATTCTCCACCGACCTACTACTTTCACCAACAACCATGTTATGAAATATCTCACGGATACCATCGATCTCTCCATGATTAGTCCACATAAAGAAATTCTATATAAACCCATTCATATAAAGATGAACTTTCTCCGATTTTTCAAACTTCATACAGTCGCACCTAACACAAGGGCGCCTAATTACTCCTTCACTTTGGTATGGTGGAAGTGATATTGCATGTCTAATAAAGTCATCAACCCCTTCTACAAAATCCCCCCACAATCCCCGCCGATTACGATGATTCCTATTGTATATCCAAGTACAATGTTCCATCTATACAAAAAAAACAAGAACAAATTAATTTAGTAAATTCATATCATAATCTTTTCTAGTTAATTCATATCCTAAAAGTTCCAATTCATATCCTAAAAGTTCAATTCATATCCTAAAATTTCAATTTATAAACTAAAAGTTTAATTTATAAACTAAAAGTCCAATTCATATCCTAAAAGTTCAATTCATATCCTAAAAGTTCAATTTATAAATTAAAAGTTCAATTCATAAACTAAAAGTTCAATTCATATCCAAAAAGTTCAATACATAAACTAAAAACTCAATTCATATCCAAAAGGTCCAATTCATAAACTAAAAGTTCAATTCATATCCAAAAAGTTCAATTCATAAACTAAAAATTCAATTCCTATCCAAAAGGTCCAATTCATAAACTAAAAGTTCAACTACAAATCCTAAAAGTTCAATTCATATCCTAAAATTTCAATTTATAAACTAAAAGTTTAATTCATAAACTAAAAGTTTAATTCATATCCAAAAAGTTCAATTCATAAACTAAAAATTCAATTCATATCCAAAAGGTCCAATTCATAAACTAAAAGTTCAACTACAAATCCTAAACCCTAGATTCTAACTAAACTATTCAAGACTATACAAAGTATAATTCAATTCTAACTAAATTATTCAAGACTAGTTAAACTAATTAGTAAATAAAATTAATTAACAAAACTAATTAAAGCAAGACCTAAACCCTAGTCCTCAATAAAATACAATGTTCAAAGAGTTGAAACACTAATTGAAACAATAAAATACAATGTTCAAATAATTAAAACAAAAACTAGATAACAAAGAAATGGGTTGTAATTCAAACCTAGAATTTTTAGGTGGAGAAAGAGAGGGGCGACAGTCAGTGGTAGTGGCAGCGGCAGCTCCGGTTCCGGCGACGGCGACGACCATGGGCGGTGACTACACGGGGTGGGAAATTGGATTTGTGTGAGGGTAGAGAAGGGGAAGGGAAAGTATTGAGGGAGGAGTTAGGGAAATTTTAGGGAAGAAAATAAGAGAAATGAGGGGAAACCCGTATTTCATTCTGAATTTCAGAATTACCGACCAACGTTGGTCGGTACATTAAGTGTTGACGTTTGACCAAATATCGACCAATTTTGGTCGATTTGTTTTTTTTTTTAAAAACTAAATTCTTTTTTTTTTTGCTTTTATATAAGCTATAAAAAATTATTATAAACTATAAAATTATTATTAACTATAAATATTTATTTTATTTAACTATAATTATTATAAATAATTATAAACTATAAGCATAATCTTTACAAAAAATTCTATTAACTAGATAATTACTTTTAATAGATTATAATAGCATCTATGTAAGTAAATTTTTAAGTTATATTTAAGTATATGTGTAATTTCACACACACACACACATAAACTATATTGTAATTGATGATCAATCTTATACATTACTACGTACGTACGAATAATTAATTAATTGATAAACCAATATAATATTATTCTATTTTAGGTCGAGACATTTTGTTTTTTATATTAATTGATATAGGTCAAAACGTTTTGTTTTTAATATTCATTGATGCATCTAAATAAGTTATAAGTCGATTAATCAATTTACAAGTCTATCAATCCCTAAAAGAACCCGACCCTATGTTCCTAGCGCTTCATGTTCTTATATATATATATATATATATACAACTATCAAAGAGTGCGTGTGTGTGTGCACACACACACACACACTGTCACTTCATTGTAATACTTTAACTATATATATAGCTTGTTATAGTATATGTTAGTGTGTATATATATAACACACACACTTCATTGTACTACTTTAACTACATATATAGCATGTTATAGTATATGTTAGTGTATTCATCCCTTGTATTACAAAAGTGTTAACGGATTACATTTATATTATTTAGATAGTAAATATAAAAGTGATTTTTAATTTTGATCAATGTTGACCTAATATCCGACCAACTTTGGTCGGTTATTTTCCAGAAATTAAAGTATAGCGACCAAAGTTGGTCGGTAAATGCTTCCCTTATATTAACCGACCAACTTTGACCTGTAATTTTAAATAGGATTTCTTTATATTTTATAAAATATTTTAAATAATAATATTAACTATTAAAATTTTATAACTGGGTTTCACATTACCGACCAAAGTTGAACGGTAATGTGAAATTTTCTTTGACTAAACAAGTCTTACCAGCTCGGATGTTGACCTCTTTACCGACTAACTTTGGTCGATAATTTATTTAAAATAAATATAAAATATTTTTCTCCCTATTTCCGACCAACTTTGATCGCTTTTTTAGACAGACCAATTTTGATCGCAAAATTTTGGTCGTTAATTACCGTATTTCTAGCAGTGAAAGGATCCCCATTTATTACAAAAGTCAGTTTATTAAGTGACGAATATTTGACAATTTGGCCGGCAGCTATGAGCATTGGAACCTGGAATGAGTCAATAATCTATTAAAATTATTGTATTTAACTCTTGGGAGTTGGGAAGTAAAATAGGACAATAATTTTTAAAATTGACGAGAGCTCTACTAATATATATTTTTCGAAAAAATGAGGAGTATATTATAATTTAAGTCGCATATCATGTGGGGTTAGTCAGACCTAAACTTAAGTTACTATACCTAAAGGATTAAATAATTAACATGTACTTATTTATTTACTTCTTGATATTCCCACATCAACGGTTTGTATCACTCTTCATTCTTCACCATTTAAGTCTTATTCTTTCTGAATTTCGATTTCTCTAGTCCAAAAGCATAGCAATTAATCTCTCTATTGCCAGGTGAGATTTCTTTTTAGGTTTTTACAGTTCCACTTCTTTTTTGTTATTTTACATTTTTATGTCTTTTTCATGCTGTGATGTGAATCATTTCCTCTGAAAATGACAATGGCATTTATTAACTGCATCTACCAAATTAATTTTGGATCTTTCCAAAGAAATAACACGATAAAGAAGATACTAAAAGTAGCTAAATTTCATAGTTTATGATCCAAATTCTGATAAATTCATTTCCCACCAGTAAGGAAGAAAGTGTATTTATAATTTTAGCTTTCCTCTCCAAGTTAAGTACTTTCTAACTTCATCGATCTTCCTAACTTTTTTGTTTGCTTTTGATATGTTATAGTTTTGTCGTCGAAGTTAAAAGAACAACAAGAAATATTGACCTCTGTTTTTGTTTTTTCATTCGAATATTTATTTATTTCTGTGCAGAAATCGCATAATTTTATATTTGCATATTGTTGAATATTGAGCTCAAACATTGCTTCGTAATACATCACGATAATTTCGGGAATAGAGATCAATGCAATAATGGTTATAACTAATCGATCAAAGTTTGTTTAGGTCAAAATGAGTCGAGTCAAGATGGGTCAAATAACAGGTCATATTTAATATGACCCAACATCACTTCTTTTTATTTTACTTTTAGAAGAATAAGGTGAAGGTCAATGTATTTTTCTTTGATTATTATCTTAAGTTCTTTCATTATTACATCATTCTCAATTTCCAAATTTGATTGTATATTTAAATATGAATTGCATTTTGATCCATCAGGTTTAAATTTGACCCAATAATAACTCCTCGTGTCAATTCAACTAAGGCGTTATTACCCAAGCCATTTAAACATGGATGAATTTGGCGGGTTACTAAAGTAGGTTTATTTTTATCACTTCTATCTTCAACCTATTTGTCCCAATGGTATACTCCAGTGACTGAAACAGAACATCGCGGATCCAGAATTTAAGGTTTATGGGTTCCTACCGTAATTTTAAATTAATATGCAATAATAATCGGGTTCACAATTACATATTTATAAATATTTAGTGAATTTCTTAATATAAATACAAGGTCTACGCAAGAGTTACTGAGTTCCCGGGAACTAGACATGTTAAATGGGACCCGACCCGGAACCGAACTCATTGACTCTTGGCCCGTGGGTCCTTAACCGGGCCGGGCCGGTTCACTTTATTATATGGGCCGGTCCGGATTTGATCCATTAATCAAAACATATTGACCCGACCCGGACCTGTAACCCCTAATTCCTTAACCCGGACCCTAATGGGCCGAATCCAATTTAATTTAAAAAAGTTAAAAACTAATGAGTGATAAAAATTTCAAACTTTATACATATATACGAATTTGAAATTACTACATCTCCTTGAGCCAGTTAGAATAAAAATGAAAGAAAAATCATACTTTATTAACTTTAAGACTTGAGAAACATATAGAATTCGACTATTTCTATAACTAGTAGTCTAAACCATATGGAATTCGACTATTTCGACATGACGCCTCATAGTGTTTGGTACTATATTCTTTCTTTAATGTTTGGATTCAATTTTTTACCACTTGTCTGAATATATATATGTGTGAGCTGGTCCGGGTCGGTTGACCTGTGGGTCAGCTACCGGTTCTGGTCCGGTTCGGTTCAGTGGGTCAAAATATTATACTCAATTATAGGTTGACCGGGAATCCATACTCAATGCTCTAGGTTCGCCCCTGCATCCAATAGAGGTTAACGTGTGGTGTTATAATTAAGATTTTGGAGGTTTACTCCTTTTATTCATCTTCATTATATATTGGTGGCCTTTAGACTCATAAAACGTTATGTGGCATTACTTTTTTATTATTTTTGGTTTGGGTTCTTTCTCTAAATTAAGAAGATTGTTAATTTTGTTTTGATTTATTGTATGGAAGGTGACAGAGCTATTAACTCTAAGGCAGTTGGTTTATAGTTTACACAATTGTGAAAGATACCAATTAGCTGTAGTTTTCAACAATTGACATGGACGTTGTTGAGACTTGTGAAGAAGAAACGCTTTGTTCTGGAACGCCTTCAACCAAACGTAGTCTCCCATCAATTGAGGAGGAAGTTGTGGGGTTTGAGAAAGATGCAGAAAGTATAATAAAGAAAATGATTCAAGGAACAAAGGAGCTAGATGTTAACTCAATCTATGGAATGCCAGGTCACGGAAAAACAACTTTGGCCAGGAAAGTGTACAACAATCCTTCTATTGTTAATTACTTTGATGTTAAAGCTTGGTGTTCTGTTTCGCAAGCATATTATAGGATAAAGTTGTTGGGTGAGATTTTCAATCAAGTAACAGGTTATAAGAGCGAAATTGATGATGATGTTGACATAGCTGACAAGTTGCAGAAGACTCTAAAAGGCAGGAGATACCTCATTGTCTTAGATGATATATGGAAAGTCGAAGATGGAAGTAGAGTAATGGTAACAACTCGAATTGAAGAAGTGGCTAAGCATCTCCAGCACTGCAGTGATCCTTATTCTCTTAGATTTCTAACATTGGAAGAGAGTTGGGAATTATTACAGAAGAAAGTATTTCAAGGCGAGAGTTGTCCCCCGAATCTACAGGGACCAGGGTTAAAAGTTGCCCAACACTGCAAAGGTTTGCCGCTTGTAATTGTCCTGATTGCTGGAATTATTGGAAAAATGGAAAGGCAGGAGTCTTTGTGGCTTGAGGTTGCAAATGACTTAAGTTCTCATGCTTTAGATGAGCAGAGTATGAATGTAATACAATCAAGTTACGACCATTTAGAAGACCACTTAAAGCCTTGCCTTCTTTACATGGGATTGTTTCCGGAAGACTTTAAGATTCCAGTATATGATTTGCTGAAGTTGTGGATGGCAGAAGAGTTTGTACTCAATGTCGAGACAGAAAATATGGAGGAAGCAGCTAGAGTTTGCTTAAATGATCTACTTAATAGAAGTCTAGTTATGGTCTCTGAAAAGAGAATTGATGGTGACGTTGAATGCTGCACACTTCATGATGTAGTGCGTGAGTTTTGCTGTAGAAAACTAGCGAAGGAAAATTTTATGCAGCTCACAGTGCCATATAATCCATATCTTCATTATTCCAAGAAATCGCGGTTATGCATTTATATTCATGATGATCTGGTTGAAGACTTAATTCATTCTGAATATTGGCCGCATAAGCCTATGGAGTTCATTGCTCATCCAAAATGCAACACACGGGATCCATCAGTTACTTTACCTTTACTTGCTAAATTAAGATTTGTCCAGGCCTTTCATTCGTTGGACGTTAAGTTGCCAAGTTCTTGGGTTATGGCAGTGCAATCGCTAACTCACTTGAGGTACCTTGCAATTTCTGTCGAAGAATTTGATTTCAAGTGGGTATCTCACCTACACGATCTTCAAACTCTAAATGTTGTCTCAAGAAAATATGTACGATCATCGCCCTCAATTATCTGGGAAATGACGAAGCTAAGGCATTTGTATATTTTCTGTTTTTCCTTTATATGGGAAGATGATGACCGAGCAATTTTTGAAGAATCTTTAGCAACAATGCTAGACAACTGGAGGACATTTCGCTCTTGCAGTATATACGATACGGATCCAAAGTTCTGGTGGAGATTTCCGAATCTTGAAGAACTCAATCTCTACATTCAAGAAGAACCTAGTCGTCCATTGTTTCCCGTACCGGAAGTTCATACTCGACTTCATTCTCTTGAACTATATATCAATTACAACCGTGGATACTGGAAATTAGTTGAAACAGCTAGCAAGTTTGTCTTCCCTTCAAATATTAGGTACTTGCATATTCAAATCGAATTGCCAATCAAAGGGTTACATCAAAATATTGCAAGATTGCGGAATCTGGAGAATCTCAAATTAGAAATACGAGACACTTTTGGGGAAGATTGTTGGGACGTCAGTGATGTTGAGTTCCAAGCACTCAAATACTTGAAATTATTAAACTTCATGGATATTAGAGAATGGAAAGCTTCAGAGGAATCCTTTCCTGTGCTTGAGAAGCTATTTATAAAGCATTGTATCTACCTGGAGGAGATCCCTTCGTGCTTTGAGGAAATTCCAACACTGCAACTTATTGATGTGGAACAATGCAGGGACTCTGTTGGGGATTCAGCTATAAATATCAAAAGAGAAATAGAAGAAACCACTGGATCTGACACTCTCCAAGTTCAAATTCGACGTCCAATGCGCTAAGTCAAAATATTAAAATTTCCCAAATTAAGGTAGTAAGCCACTACTTCAATATCTGATCGGGTGTTTAAATGCATCTGTTTAATAGAATAGTATATTGTTGCAGACTTATGAGATGCATTTGTTCAAAGGCTTCTTGTTGCAGACTGATTGCGGATAACAAATCAGGCCAAGTTGAAGTTTCTGCAATGCAAATCAGTGTAGAAGATATGTTAGGAACTTAATGTCACATTATTCTCCTACTTCAAATGTTAAATTTTGGGTTAGTTCTGTTAAAATCATATAGAATCTGTGAACTAGTTTTTGATACGTTGTTTAGTGATGATCACTTGTTAACTTAATCTAAGTCAATAGCACCAAGATTTTACGTGGAAACCCTTCTGATAAGGGAAAAATCACGGCCAAGAAGAGCAACTGATATCACTATAGCGAGGAATTTTATACTGTGTAGTAACGAGTACAAATACTCCTAAGACCACTACACCTTCAAAAGAAAAAATACTCTTGCTTTTTCCACGTTACTACAGTATGTCTCATACTCTATTTTTCTTCACAGACTATTTTCTTATAGTCTATGAAATACCTTGCTCTCTATCTTTCACTCAGATGTATTGTTTGAGATTTTTGGTGTGTAAGAAATGAGAGTCGAAACTCTCCTTTTATAGGCAGAACCTCACTCCCTCACGCCTACTACATTTTACATTTTTCTCTCATGCATATTTGTTATGCTTACCAATCTAAACATTTTTTCTTCTGCAACCTACCACATTTGACAGTGCAAAAGAAAAGATGGTGGCTGCCAATCAAAGGAAGAAAATTATCTTCCTTGATTTATGGGATGGACCCCATAAATCTCCCCCTCCAGTCTCATTCACCTGAAGGAGGTAACACTGGAGATTCTAGTTTGAACACATGCCGACAAGTTCTTTGCAAAACTCGAACTTGTCTCTTGGTAGGGTTTTCACTCGTGTGAATCTTTTTGACTTGAAGTGATTCGTTCTCCACTTGCTCACGAATCCAATGATATCTGATGTCGATGTGTTTTGTTCTCGCATGGTACATGAAGTTTTTGCTCAGGTCTATTGCACTCTGATTGTTGCAATAGACAACATACTCCATCTGTCGCAATCCAAGTTCTTGAAGAAATCTCTTGAGCCATATTATCTCCTTGCCAGCTTGAGTAGCCGCAATATACTCCGTTTCAGTTGTAGATAGTGCGACACACTTCTGCAACTTCGACTTTCATGATATAGCCCCCCTGAAAAAGTAAACAAATATCCAGTAGTGGATTTTCTGTTATCAAGGTCACCTGCCATATCAGAATCTGTATAGCCCTTCAGAATTGGATTTGATCTTCCAAAACATAAGTATCCATGTGAGCTTCCTCTTAGATACTCGAGTATCTACTTTACAGCTTCCCAATGTTCTTTTCCTGGATTTTCTAGAAATCTGCTAACAACACTGACTGCATGAGCACTATTTGGTCGAGTACATACCATTGCATACATCAAACTTCCGACAGCAGAAGAATAAGGAATATTGGCCATTCTCTCTTTTTCCTCCGTTGTTGTAGGACACATCTTCTTGCTCAACTTCAGATGACCAGGAAAGGGTGTGCGAACCAACTTAGTACTTTTCATATTGAAGCGCTCCAGTACACGTTCTATGTACTTTTTCTGTGATAAGTAAGGCTTTCTTTCGTTTCTCGAACGACCCAATTCATTCTATGCCCAAAATCTTCTTAGCATGACCCAATTCATTGCAAAAGATTTATTCAACTGTTTCTTCAACTCGTCAATCTTGGAAGCATTCCTGCCCACAATCAACATATCATCCACATATAGCAAGAGGATGATAAAGTCATCATCAAATTTTTTTTGTACAAACACATAGTGATCTGAAGAAGTCTTCTTGTAGCCTTGCTTCCCCATAACAGACTCAAACTTCTTGTACCACTATTTGGGAGCTTACTTCAATCCATATAGACTTTTCTTAAGTTTGCATACAAGATTTTCTTTACCTTTTGCCTTGAAGCCCTCAGGTTGTTCCATATAAATCTACTCTTCTAAGTCACTGTGAAGAAAAGTATTCTTCGCATCCATCTGCTCAATCTCCAAATCAAGACTGGCAGTCAAACCAAGAACTGTCCGAATGGAGGACATTTTCACGACAGGAGAAAATATTTCGTCAAAGTCAATACCTTTCCTTTGACCAAATCCCTTGAAAACCAATCTAGCTTTGTATCTGGGCTTCAAACTATGTTCTTCAGCTTTAACTTTGAACATCCACTTCTTCTTCAAAGCTCTCATGCTCTTAGGCAATTGCACCAACTCATAAGTATGGTTCTCAAGCAGAGATTTCATCTCATCTTGCATAGCTTCAATCCATTGATCCTTGTGCTCATCTTCTATGGCCTCCTCATAACATTCAGGTTCTCCCCATCAGTGAGTAATACATACTCATTGGGCGAATAACGGGAGGAAGGAGTACGAGGTCTAGAAGACCTCCTGAGTGGAATATCTAACTCGTCCACAACTTCGTGAGTATGAACATTTATCTCATCAGTATTAGCATTGTTATCACCATCACCATCAATATGCTGATCTAGAATATGGTTCTGGGCATCACCATCATCATTGAGCCCACGAACGTCATCTGCATTTGTATGAGGAATTTGATCAAGATTAACTAAACCTTCAGAACTTGGAGATTTTAGCTTCTCCGCTTTGTTAATATCTTCAATGGTTTGATCCTCCATGAAGATAACATCACGGCTTCTCACGACCTTCTTCTCAATTGGATCATATAGCCTGTAACCAAACTCATCAAGGTCATAACCAATGAAGATGCACTGCCTTTCCTTGACAGTTAATTTTGACCTCTTATCTTTAGGTACATGTACAAAAGCTTTGCAACCAAACGTTTTCAAGTGGTCATAGGAAATATCCTTGCCATACTAAACTCTGTTTGGAACATCACTTTGCAAAGCAACCGCAGGGGATAGATTAATAACATATGCGGCGGTCAACAAAGCTTCACCCTAAAAGGAATTCGACAACTTTGCTTGAGAAAACAAACATCTCACTCTTTCCATCAAGGTCTTGTTCATCCTTTCTGCTAAACCATTAAGCTGAGGAGTCTTCTAGTATCTGATACCATATTGCTTGTAGTATTCGTCAAACGGTCCACAATATTCACCATCGTTATTAGTACGAATACACTTTATCTTCTTTGCAGTTTCTCTTTCAACTAAAACTTGAAACTGCTTAAAGACACCCAACACTTGGTCTTTAGTCTTCAAGATGTAGACCCAAAGTTTTCTTGAGAAGTCATCAATAAATGTAGCAAAATAAAGTGCACCACCCAAAGTCCTTGTCTTCATTGGACCACATAAATCTGAATGCACCAACTCAAACAACTTTGTCTTTCTTGAAGGAGGATGAGACTGGAACAAAAATCTATTTTGTTTTCCAGCCAAGCAGTGCTCACATTTTTCTAATTTTGCACTTTCAAAATTTCACAACAATTTCTTCTTAGCTAGAACATTTAGTCTTTTCTCGCTAATGTGGCTAAGCCTCCTATGCCATAACATTGAAGAGCTACTGCTCTCAACGGCATTCACCACATCAACACAGGTAGAGGTCGTAGTCCAATATAGACCACGACGTTTTTCCCCACGAGCCACAATCATGGAACCCTTAGTGAGTTTCCACTTTCCAGCACCATTGGTACTGACATATCCCTCATCATCCAAAACACCAACAGATATCAAGTGCAAACGAACATCAAGTGCATGTTTTACATTGTTTAAAACTAGTTTAGTTCCAATACTAGTTTCCAAACAAATCGTTCCAATACTAGTCACCCTAGATTCTCATTACCCAAACTCAAAGTTCCAAAGTTACCCTGAGTATAGGATGAGAAAAATTCCTTCGTTGATGTCACATGAGATGCGGCAACACTGTCCACAACCCAGCTTGACTCATCACAAGCAATATTTATCAGATCTGTATCAAGGACAGTAACAAGATGTTCTGTAGTGACGGTGGACACAAGATTGCCATCTTCTTTCTGTTCTTCCTTGTCTCTATTCTTCTTTTTCAAAATACGGCAGAACTTCTTTGTATGCCCTTTCTTCTTGCAATGATAGCACTCAATATCTTTAAGTCTGTTTCTGGATTTTCTTCTATTATGTTCTCTATTTTGAGAACCTCGATTCTTGCTTCTCATTTAAAAAGGCCGCTCTTGGCAATATCCATAGAGATCACACCATCCGGAGCAAAATTTGATAATGAATTTCTAAGAACTTCCCAAGAATCTGGTAGGGAACCAGGTAGAAACAGGCATTGAATTTCTTCATCAAATTTAATGCCCATAGTAGATAACTGGTTCATGATTCCCTGAAAATTATTCAGATGATCTGTTATAGCTGAACCATCACGGTATTTTAAACCCAATATTTGCTTTATTAGAAACATCTTTTTGTTTCTAGTTTTTCGAGTATACAAACTTTCAAGGTGCTCCCATAGGGTCTGAGCATGTGTCTTCCCAGAAATATAGTTCAAAACATTATCGTTAACCCACTGTCTAATAAAGCCGCAAACCTGCCTGTGTAACAAATTCCACTCTTCATCTGATTTATTATCAGGCTTTATAGTGGCCAAGACAGGTTGATGAAAACTCTTGACATAGAGCAAATCTTCTATTTTGCCCTTTCAAATGGCATAATTTGTGTCATTCAAAGTAACCATTCTACTAGTGTTGGCTTCCATCGTTTATCACAAATACAAATACTATTTATTATGAGACCAAACTAATTCTTTTTTGATGTGGAAGTTCAGACTGTGCTGTAACCACAGAGCATACTCAGACAGAACCTTGGCTCTGTTACCACTTGTTGGGAATAAATCCCGTAAAAATAATATTCACGATATTAGTGATAAACGCGGACCATAAAGTTATGGTTAAATCAGCAAGAATAAAATGCAGCAAAAATAACACCAAGATTTTACGTGGAAACCCTTATGAATAAGGGAAAAGCCACGGCCAAGAAGAACATCTGATATCAGTATAGCGAAGACTTTTACACTGTGCAGTAACGAGTGCAAATACTCCTAAGACCACTGCACCCTCAAAAGAAAAAATAATCTTTTGCTTTTTCCACCTCACTACAATATCTCTCACACTCTATTTTTCTTCACAGACTATTTTTTTATAGTCTATAGAATACCTTTCTCTCTATCTTTCACTCAAATTTATTGTTTGAGAATTTTGGTGTGTAAGAAATGAGAGTCGAAGCTCTCCTTTTATAGGCAGAACCTCACTCCCTCACCCCTACTACATTTTATATCTCTCATGCAGATTTGCTATGCCTACCAATCTTGACATTTTTTCTTCTGCAGCCTACCAGATTTGACAGTGCAAAAGAAAAGATGGTGGCTGCCAATCAAAGGAAGAAAATTATCTTCCTTAATTTATGGGATGGACCCCACAGTGTGCGTGACTCATTCTACTCCTTCAGTTGTATTTTTAAGTACTACTAGTTTCTATGTATGTGTTTCACAGGTAACAAGCCAACTAAGAAGAGAAAGATGAAAAAAACGGTAAAGTAAGTACAATACAATAGACACGACTAATAATAAACACGATTAATTTCATGCAACCTATATCTTATAAAATATCACTTTTTAGCTAATTTATACCATATAGGAGTATGTTTTATTATCACTATTGCATTTTAATTATTTATATAAGCAAAGCGGGTAAGGAAGACTGTGGTGCCATTCATTTATAGATTGAGCTATAAAAACTTGTGTTTTGTTGTAGTTTTTTACTATCGGAATGAGAAGAAGCTTTTAGCCTTTAAATATATAACAAATATATAAATAATATGACAACAAACATATGTGGTGAAAAGTCATTTTTTGTTAAAATATATATTTTAGTATGTATTAGTATCATTTTTATGGAGTCAAAATAAGAAAGATTTTACTTTCACCGAATAATTTGACAATTAACATCTCATCTAGTTGATTGACATATTTATTTTTGCTAGTTATTATAGTTGTTGCCATAATGTATTTTGGAGAACTTACATTTTCATGTAATGATGGAAATTATTAAAATATCCAGCACTACCATAACCGTAGAATTGACAACTAACTATTTGAAAGTTGATGATAGGCTATAATTGTGTATTTTAGTTATTTATTACACTCTAATTTACTGCAGTTTAATTGAGTTTGAGCTTTAATCGCTAGTGTTTTTCACTAATTGTGTATGTTATGCCTTGTAGAAGTGATTCCGAGCTATGTAGATATTATGGAATGAATTCAAGTGATTTGGAGCTTTGAAGTCTGAGTAAAAGTCCAAGGAATTAAGTCGGGATTGTGTCCGGGGATCAACGGATGATAGTTAAGAACGAAAAGAAGAATCGAGGGGGCATACGGCGCATTGTCTAGTAAAATACAGATAACTTTTCGCTCAGAACTCCGTTTGGGCTCCACAATATATCGTTGAAAAGCTATTTGAAAGGGCTACAACTTTCATTTTTACATTTTCGCAAATTATCACTACTGCGCCGCATGGGACGCCGTAGGGTGCGGCGCAGCAGTGTAAAAATTGGCCTGACAAGAACAATGCAAGGATGTTGATAATATCCACTAGCGGGCGCAGGGTGCGGCGCACCTGTACAAATTTTACAGAGTTGGAGTCCTATTTCGCGCAGGAAAGGGTATTTCGTCTGAGCCTTACCCTACTTGGTATAAATACATATAAAAATACTATTTTGAGGACTTTTGATAGATCTTAGACCTGGGGACAGATCTTAGACCTAGGGACACACTTTAGACGTGGAGGAACACATACCATGCTTTGGAGGAGGCTCCTAACTAGTTTTTTTCTCTTTTCTTCTTATGTTTTATAGTTTATTAGTTCTAGAGTTTTTGGGTGCTACATGAACGTTGTAGTTTGAATCTTGAATTGTTCTCATTATTTTATCATATTGGATTATTTATTCAATCTTGCGCTTAATTATTTGATTGTTTGATAACCAATTAAATACTATCTATGAATCTAGGATTGAACTCGGGAGAGGGAATTCTAGATTGCATATAAGATTGAGTCGAGCAAGATCTTAACTCGGGGGGAGGGGGGATTTGCAGTTAGGATAGGAATATACCTAATCGCCTTGCTTGTTTACTATACAGGAATTATTAATGTGTTCTTGTTAATTCTAATTTCATAGGAATATAGGCATTAGATTAGCTTGAATAGGCGAGTTGTACTTCGGAAGAAGGCTACGAGTAATATTAACCCTGTCAATCAATAAACCAGATAAATTAATTAGACAATTTAAGTGAAAAACTCAACGGGATTGTTAGCTAACCCATAGCTCTAGAATATTCACTCACATTGAATTCTGCTTTAAGTTTGTCGTTGTTTTCTTTAATCTCGTAATTTGTTACTCTAGATTAAATTTTAGAAAAATATTCATACTTTAGGATTCACTTGAATAGATTAATTATTTGGTTTAATTTAGTTGACAGTTAATCACAAGTCCCTGTGGGTACGATATCTGGACTTACAATCCTATATTACTTGTCGACCACGTATACTTGCATGTGCGTTTGGGAGCAACAGAAGGAGACCGAATCTTTTATTATATGCTCTTCTATATTTGTCATGAATGCTGGATTTATTCTAGCTCTTGTATATATTGTTTGTTGAATCTTTTTTATTTGATGTTAGAAGTATGTTTTTTTACCAAACCTATATTTATAGTATTCGCGCTTGTCGATTTTGGAACTACTTGTAGCACTTGATGAAAATTTCCTCCAAATCTCATTACTTTTCACCAAACGATGCATCAATGTTTATTATACCTCCAACGCTCTTGTTAACTATTTCGATTGATTGACGCTTAACCATAGATGCTTATGTTCTTGTTCATAGGAATCAATACTTAAAATTTATACCAAAACCTAATTATTTTAGGACAAAACTAAAAACACAAGCATCTTGGAAAAGATCCAAATAAGTTATAAAGGATGTGAATAAGGAATAATACTTTTCTAAAGGAGCTATAAAGGATGCGAATAAGGAATAACGATTAAACAATATAGTAGTTAAGCCAAGTGGAAAAGATCTAAACATAAGCAAAATGGAAGAAATAATACCTTTTGCTGCAAAAATTTTGTTATGGAGTAATATACTTCTCAAAAAGTTTATGATGGAGAATATAGAATAGTGGCTCCTTTTATATATAAGTGTTTGAGTCTTTTTCCCTAATGGATTCAGACAATATAATAAGTTCTCAAATTATTAAATTTGTAATGGATTCCTAGAGGTATTGGTACTAGTTTAGGATTCAGACAATATAATGAGGTTGTGAAATATATGAATTTTTTGGAAGTATAACGTGTTCCCAGGAGGAATTGGTATTAGGTTTAGGGATAACGAGATGTAGTCATTTGTGTGTCCTATGGCTAATAAGATTAGAGGGTCGACGTTGGAATTCCGATCATGGCCTTTCCTTAGGAATTATTGTATTTAATATTTTAAGGCTATTTTGGTAAACCAACATTGTATTCAAACTTTTATAAAATATTGATGTATTATATTAGTCTGTAGGGACTATTATTGCTCATCTCACAAAAGAGAGATTTCATTTCAGACCTAATATGGACGATTTTGACTTTTTCTCTAATGACTTGGGTTAAATTTGAATAGTAAAAATATTACCGGGTTGGGTCGTTCTCATTTAATTTGATTTAAAGAAAAATTTAACTGGTACTCAAAGTATAGATATTGGACATTTTGAAAAATCTTGGCCTGATTGGAAGTAGCAGCAAGTTTAGCTAGACAATCAGCTACCTGGTTACCATTCCTAAGGCAGTTTTGCATGCAAATATTAGCATCATTTATGGAGTTGATGATATTGTCCACAATCTGCTTAATCTTGATGTTGTCGGCCTCTTTCTTAGTCAACATATTTACAATGACCAGAGAGTCGAGTTCAAGAACAAAATCAGTGAACCCATGATGGCTACACCATTTCACTCCAAACTCAGCTGCAAGAACTTCAATCATATTGTTGCTATTACTCTGAACGTTGACTGAGAAAGCCATGATTAAGTCACCATTACTGTTTCTCAATACCCCAATACCTGTCGTGCCAGTTTTTTGGATGAAGCTCTTATCAGTAATGACCTTTATAGTATCCGCCGAGGGTGTTTGCCATCTAACTTTCTTCCAGGTTTGAACAGACTTGAATTTTTTTATGTTATCACAATAAAAGGCCACGATACCTTGCTATCAATACCAGGAATCACCTTCGCAATTGCCTGCTTTATAGTCCGGACTCCTTGGTACTTCATAAAGTTGTTGTTGAACTTGTTCTTGTTTCCATATCTACATAAGGTCCATTGCTTCCACATTTCCTAGCATATGATAGTTGGCTCAATCTGCATAATCTGTTTGTGTATTGTATTGGTAGTTTTTGTATCCTACCATCTCTTAAAGATTCTAATAATAGGTTCAAGTTGATGCTTCATTCCCAGAGGTTTGCCTATTTAATTCCATATGAACTGTGCTGCATCACTTCCATTGAACACATGCTGCATGGTTTCTAGATGTGCATGATTACAATAAAAACATCTAGAAACAATGTTAGTACCAAATTTGCTAATAGCATCATCAAAAGGGAGTCTTTTCCTAAAAATCCTCCAAGTTAAAAAAAGAGCATTTAAAAGGGATAGAGTTATGCCAAACCTTACTGATGAACTCATTTTTTTCCTACGCGCTCTAATAGAGTGCCAGGCAGAGTTATTGGAGAACAAATCATTTTCAGAGATATTCCAAATTGGGAAATCATCAGTGTTAATATTGCCCACTGTGGTCTTAGAGATAGTGTCACCAATATGGGCAGGAAGAGTATCATTCAGCTTTATAGTATCCCAAGTCCCACTGAAAATATAATGCTTGACTTGAACTTTAGCAGATTTTCTTTGATCCTGAACAACTATGGACAAAGCCCCATAACCTTTCCAGTTATCCCACCAGAAACTCAAGTTTCCTTCTTGAATTTTCCAGATGATGTTAGGCGCAACCTTCTTCTTAATCTTCATCATACTTTTTCAAGTGTGAGAGTCAGAGGAGATAGGAATTTTGGTCACAACAAGGGCTCTCTTACAATATTTATTCCTAACGAAGGTGGCCCAAAGAGAGGATTGGGTTCTAAACCTCCATCATCTTTTAATGTTAGGGGATTCCGTAATATCTTCCATCCTTCTAATACCCACACCATCTTCCTCTTTAGGTAAATAAAGGTTCTTCCAGGCACTCTAGCAATAGGTATTTTTTCCTTCTGAAGTTCCCTAGAAGAAATTAGAAAAATATTTCTCCATGAGTTTGGGCACACTTTTAGGGGAGTTTAAGGTATAAAGAGTATATATGGGGAGAGATTGTAAAATGTGTTTAATAAGGATCAGCTTGCCCCTATCAGAGAGCATTTTACCCTGCCAAACATTAAACCTCTTCACAATAGTAGACAACATACCATCAAATAGAGTAGTATTTTTCCTTCCTTGATAAATAGGGCATCCCAGATAGTTGAAAAGGAAGCTTTTATTCATAAAACCTGAAGCATTCCTGATCCTATTAATCCTGCTAGCTGAGGTGTTAGCGACAGTGATGAGGAAGCTTTTTGCATCATTAACTTTCTAGGCTGAAGCATTCTCATATCTCCTAATTACCTTCTTAATAAGCTTAATGGTCTTATTGTCCCATCCACTGAAGATAACAATATCATTGCCATATGCTAGGTGGTTAATAATGGGGCCTCTACAATCCATAGTGAAAGGAGAAAAATTGGTCATACCAATGAGATTGTTGAGAGATCTGGATAAAATTTCAGCTCCAATAATGAAAAGAGATGGGGATAATGGATCCCCTTGTTTGAGCCCTTGAGAAGAGGTGAAGAAGCCTTTTCTAGCACTATTAATAATGATAGAATACTAAACATCATCAACCAGTCTAAAGATTAGGTCAATCCATTCTTCAATAAAATCAAACTTCCTCATAACTGACATAAGAAAGATCCATGACATTCTGTCGTATGCTTTTTTCATATTAAGTTTCACAATGATGTTGCCACCCGTGTTAGCTTTTTTAATATTCTAGACGATCTCTTGAGCAAGCAGAACATTTTCAGTAATCATTCTCCCTTTGATAAAGCCGCTTTGATTCCCGGATATGATCTTGTTAAGCAAGGGATTGAGCCTTCTAGGCTATTTTAGAAATAATTTTGCAGGAGAAATTACTCAGACTAATTGACCTGAGGCTAAAGAAAATCATAGGAGATTTCACTTTTGGTATAAGGACCAAGCAAGTATGTGAATAAAATTTGGTAAGCCTTCTACCATTGAAGAAATCCTGGACAAAATCCTGCATATCATCTTTGATAATATTCCAATATTTGTGATAAAAGGTCCCATTGTAGCTATTTGGCCCCGTTGAGGTAGAAGAACTCATGCTAAACATAGCTTCCTTGATCTCATCATATTTAGTTATGGCACTGAGGTAGGCATTGTCCTCCTCAGTTATGTAGTTGGGGATATAGTTAAGAATGTCTTGATCTCTAAAATCATGATGCAAGTTGAAAAGGTGTTGGAAGTGATGGACCGCAGCTTTAGTAATGTTATCTTCCCCTTGGATCCAGTTGTCTCTATGATTCTTACTTCGATGAAGCTGAAATTTCCTTCTATCTCTGATTAAACTATAAAAATAAGTTATATTGGAGTCATCATCCTCAACCCATCTGATTTTAGCTTTCTGTTTTAGCAAAGTATCTTGCACTCCCATCCACCTGATATACTCAACATGCCCTTTGTTCAGCTCTTCTCTACATTGAGCATTATTATTGAGAAGGTCAAGTTCCTCCGGTTCTTGCATCTTTTGCTTCTCAGATGTTGACCTAATAAAAAATACTACCAATGACTTCTTTAGACAGTGGGTAAGCTTCCTACTTTCAATTTTTGTTGTATCTTCCATATAGGATTTTCAATAATTTGAGTGTGCCACACTTCTTCTACCAACTACAAAAAATCTGGTTGTTCTGACCAAAAATCAAGGAATTTAAATTATTTGATTCAATTATGTTGGCTATTATAGCTTTTAACAAGAAGAAGTCGATGGTCGGAGCCAGTTCTAGCCAGATGCCTCACCATGTTATGTTGAAAAAGTTGAGACCATTAATCATTAATAAAGACCCTATCAAATCTTTTCCAAATTCTTTTTCTCGTCTCCCAATTGTTACACCATATGAACTTGGGGTCAACATACCCAATTTCGACAACTTCACACGCAGTCATACAATTGCTGAAATCAAGACTTTTATGCATTCTATAAGGTCTACCCCCTTTATTCTCCCCAGGATTTAAAATAATATTAAAATTACCACCAATGCACTATGGCCCGGTGATCTGACCATGAGCCAATTACACACTACACCACAAATCTTTCCTTTTAATTGCAGTTCATTTTGCATAAACAACAGTAAGAAAGAGATTGTAATTGGCATTGGCATCATTAATCTGGATAGTGATCTGTTGATCGTCATTAGCAATAACACCAGTTTGGTAATTACCAGACCACATAAATCAAATTTGACCATTAGTATTGGAGATACAGTGTTGTAAGCCAATATACTTCATGTACCTATCAATTTTGTTCATGGTGATGAAGGGTTCTAAGATAGCAACGAGTTCCGCCTTGTTGATGGTCATAAGTTTTTTTTAGCCTTTGAATGGCATTTTTAGAATCTTCACCACTGATATTCCAAAAGAAGGTGTTAATCATGGAAAAAAACCAGTGAGGGATTAGTTTTTGTTCCTTCCATCACCTGGAAGGTTAGCCTTGATTTTGTTCTTCTTCCTCTTTTTTGTTTTTGTCCTTGCCATTTTTAATAAGAGAAAATCCATCTTCATTAGCCTAATTCTTTTGTTCTATTTGAAGTAGCTCTTCAGGGATGGTAACTGTGCCTCTATTTGGACAGGTGACCTTCAAAAGTTGCTTTTGTGATGGATCTCAATTAAGATCAACCATCAAGTCAAGCCCTGGCATGGCCTTAATCTCAGATGGTATACTTGAGGACCCCTCTGAATTTACATGGGTCGTGTTACATTGTATCTGCCCCTATACATTTTCCTCATTTTCATGGTTACTTGGACGACCTTATTAGAACTGTAGGTTGCATCCTTCTCTAAACAAATGCTTTTAGTGGTGTTATCCTGCCGGCTATGAGCATCTATATATTCATTGGAGTCATTCTTAAGGTTTCTTGCTTGTTCCTTTTCAATCTCTTGTTCACAATGCTGCTCAATACCCCTTGCCAAATTAGTTTGCCCCTCTTTCTTTTTACCTGCTAGTTGCTGGATAATGGGTTTGAATACCACTTTGGATTTTTTTTAGAGAGCCTCTCTTTGTTGCCCTCCTTCTTCTTTTTAGAAGTCCTTACATTGATGGTTTGATTTTGGTGCTGCACACTTTGTTCTTCACTGTTCAAGACACTTTGATTGTTACTATTATAATTGTTTCCCATTGTTTCACTATTGTTGCTCTGGTTCGTCAAATTTTATTCTGCATTTTTTTGTCCATTGTCTTCATTTGTTTTTTGTTTCCTCTCCTCTACTTTTTCATTTTCCATCTTATCATTTCCCTGTTTTGCTTCTTCTTCTCTAGCCTCAGTTTCCTTCTTCCTTTCTATAGCACGACAATTGATTATGTTGTGAAAACGTTTCTTGCAGAACCTATAGTACTCGCTCTCGTATTCCAACCTTTGTACAAAACCTGTTTGAGACGAGTTATCATGAATGCAGCCCATATAAACACTTTCAGGTTGAGGCTTAAGTAGATGGATTTCAATTCTAACCCTAGCCATACTCGGTCTAGTCCTTCCCCTAGTTGCCAGATCCATTTCAAGTGGGATGCCAATAGATCTATCCACTTGTTTTATATAATGCCGAGTATGCATATGAAAAGGAAGACCAGGAAGCTTGACCCATACTAGAGCAATTGGCAAGTCTTCTTCAAGTTTAAAGTCTGGCGACCATTTCTGTGGGCCCTCAATTTCAATAACTTTCTATACCATACTGTGTTAAAATCTTCCTCGTTTGTAAAATCCAAAAAAACATTAAAGTTGTCATAGACCTCAATTTTAGCCGATCCCTTGAGAGAAATCAATTCCTTGAATTTTGACATAATTCGATCGATTTGGGGTGTTGGTCTTAGGAATCTGCCAACGATAGTGAATTTGCATTCAGCTGCCATTACACCATAGTAGTGAGATGCTTTAAAGAGTACCGCTGGCATCCCGTTGTGAGTAGAGAGAGTAGCTATTTCCGATTCTCTGTTCTGACATATTGTCGTCGAAGATGAGTTTGGAAGAGTGGTGACTTTGGTAGCATATGAAAGTTTCCCATCAATTCCTTCTAGAGGTGATTTCGCCATGTGGTGGGTTGTTATTTGCCCATCCAGACGCGCCAGAATGACGCCGTCCAGCGGGTCCATAAGACATAGCGTGAAGGTAACTCGCGAGGTTAACTAGCCGTTGTAGATTTTCTAGAGAGAAAAAAAATAAAAGGTGTCCGCAACTGAGTATGATGATTTATTGTCTAGTTTCTCCACTTTACTCATCAATTTCATACAACACTTTGCTATTTCATATTTCATGAATATTTCATTACAAGTAGGCTACTAGTATAGTAGTAGTACTCTTGAAAGGTTCCTTGCCTCCATTTGTCACCTGAAAATACCCTTTTAGAAAGTCAACTGTAACCTGATGTATTTTGGAATCAACATATCACGTATTGTAGGAGATGTTGTTGGGATTTTATTCTCTCGCTTAATTTCTAGCTAGTTTTTGCGGCTTTGTTTTGCTTTATTTAGCTATCAAAAGTTTGGAACCTAAAGTTCTCAGTAACCAAAATAAAATGTTATCAGTGCTTGGACATAGTAATATTGTAAATTACAGAAAAATAAAATATTGGTAAAAATAAATATAAACTAGTATTTGTGTCACGCCCCCAAAATCTGAGGTGCGCGACCGGCGCTTAACCGAGTAAACCCGACTGAGCAAGACTATTAGGTTCCATTCTACCCAAACTAATTTATGATTAAAGAGGAGATGAACTCCATTAATCATAGTTTATAAACATTTCATTAACAACTCCCATTTTGTTTTCATTAGCCATTTTAACAATAGTATCCAAAATGTGAAAATTTTTATAGATATGGAGGAAAACATATTTGCCAAATACCATTATTTCTAATTTCATTCCCAATACCAAACACCACCCACAACCTGTCTATGGAGCCTCTAAATATAACTAAAGGGTAATGTAATATGGAAATGCCGGTAACAAGGCTCTGGCTATACCTCAAATACAAAGTATATGATGAGAAAATGAACAAAAGATACATGATTTGACCCCGGGATAGAGTGGGGCTCACCAAGTCTGCTGGGAAGAGAATACTGCTATCACTGGTCGTTGGCGCTCGCTGTGGAACAATCTGTATCATAAAACGATGCAGCGCCCCCGACAAAAGAGACGTTAGTGCCATTGAATAGCACTAGTATGTATAACTAAACACCATCTAATCAGAAAGAACTATCAAATACGAGCAAAGAAATCATTAACACCTTGTCATTAGAAAGAATTGTCAAACAAGAATAAAGAAATCATAAAGGTAATTCAAAAGCTTTAACAATCACCACATCATCAAATCAAAGAAACATATGACTTTCACATAATTCACATAGCTTTAGGTTGGGCACTAAAAGAATCATACAATTTTCACATTATGTTTCCATAATCTTTAGTTTGGGGCATTCCACACTATTCATCATTTGTTTTCAATACCACCGCTATCATGAGCGGAGTCCGATCTCGACCTGATCGGCTAGGTCACCTCACTCGAGGCATACATTCCAATCACAATCTAATCTTTCCTTTTCATTTTCGAAATTCATTCATAATACCACCGCTTTCTTGAGCGGAATCCAATCCCGGCCCGATCGGCTAGGCCGCCTTGCCAAGGCATTGTTTCCTTTTTCATTATTCATCTCATTTCAATCTTTATTTCACATATATCAATTCATAGACACTTGGGGCCTCAATTATCACATCATACTTGGCACTAGGCCACATTTCATAACTCAATCTCTTCTTTCGCACATTTCATATTATTTCCACATATTTCACATCAATATCAATTTCAACAACAAGCCATTTAATTCAAGATGTCAAGTACACATGAGAGGAACCATGAATCCTCGGCATATACAATATCTCAGAAATCATACACCTCAAGTTTATTGACAGTGAAATTTTAAACACAACGGATTCTTCCAAATAAATAAAGGGGATACACCAACCCGCAACAAAAACACACATCAAAGGCATAAGCAAGCAATTACACCAATTGTTCTTGAATCATTCTTTTCCAATCATGACAATATACCATATCAACATCAAAGTATGTAACAACCCACATTACATTGGATGTACTCATAAGGCAAAACATTATCTCGAACGGCCACTTATGGCATAAATTGTGTACAAAGCCTTTAAGGCACTTTATTATTGAAGTCATTTATGGAATGCAAAATTGAGGCTCATTTCATGAGCTGTTTCATATTTTCTCATGTCATAGGCATCACCAGGTACAATTATAATTCCAATTCTCGGTACATTGGCCACACTCTATTTCCCAAATTTATTTGATTTATTTCAAACATCTTTATACATTACCAACAACTAGACATAATTAATCAAATACATTTAATACACATAAAAACAATTGGGAGGATCAACCATAACGAGATTTCTCACACAATTTGGCATAACAATCTAAGTTTAAACTTGACTTGAACTCTAAGCATTTTAACACATGGTTCATATCCTTCTCACATCCTTAAATTTCCAAGGATAGCATATTGAACACAGTGAGACACACCTTTCACTTATATATTTTGCAACACTAATTCATATGAAGTAACAATCAATACATCAATCAAATTTCGGTCTTAACAACATTTGCATGGACACCAAAGGAGCTCAATTTCTAAGAAGATGGGTTTTAGCCATACATACTTGAAATTTGCTCCTTAATGATACTACAATGATCCAATACACTTAAGCAACTTCAATATACAATACATCATTCAATAGGGTCAATATAGTAATAAATTCCATAACTTAAGCCATTTATGCATATTATCAAACACCATGTAGATATAGATTTTTACACCTCCAAACTATAGTATTGGTTCATCCAACTATCACCATTAACCAATAATTCATCCCACCATTATTCTTAACCAATTTATAACTTCCAACAATATATGTATGACCATTCATTCATACCCAACCATCAACCTCCTTAATTAATCCATTTCACAATCTCTACAACCAACACAACCTAGGTTAGACACTTATGACTTTCAATCATCATCCCATGAGTTCTAATGTACATATCATACATAAATAATCACCATAGAGTAGTTAGAGATGATAGACATACCTCTTGTAGTAAGAATCTTGAGAATCCCCACTTGTGGTGTTCTTGATAAATTTAGGGATTTGAATGGAAATCTATGGATTTTCAAGATCAATCCATGTTAATATAAGTGTATAGGAGTAGTAATCAACTCAAAATACACCAAAAACCTTACCTTGGATCATAGGAATGATGGGTGGGACGGATTCCCCTTTGGTATAACAAGCCCTTGCTCCAAATATGACTTAGAGACTCTCTATACCCGGTCTTGGGGTATTTAGAGGTCTGCTACTAGCGCGGTCGTGCTACTGGCAGCGCTAGTGACACATGCCCAGTAAAATGGCCATAACTTTCTGTATACACCTCCAAATGACAAACGGTGTATTGCGTTAGAAACTAGACCCAAAGGGAATTAATTTGATAGGTTGTGCATCACACAACTCCTTATATAACTGGATATATGCTGTCCAAAGTGAGGTCTTGTGCGCACTTATTTACAACTTTCGTCAATTATGAAATTTTCCAACTTGGCTTAGACTTAGGCCTCTCCTTAGATCCCAATTCACTTCTAATATGACTTATACGCTTATTAACATATCCAATTGATATCCATCATATCATGAATCCTCATTTGCATACAAAATAAAATAATTCGCCTATCTTGGCAAGACGAAATCTTAAATTACTGGGAAAAAAAATTCTGGGGCCTTACATTCTCCCCCATTTAGGATCATTCGTCCTCGAATGAGGATCGAGGTTCATTCATTAGCCATCCATATGTAACTTCAGCTTGTTCACATCATGAAATATATCAACAGTCCCGAATTTGGCTAACTCCATAAATTTCCGAAAATTTCGCGAGAGTTTCTTTTGTAATTAGGCCTATCTACCTGTCAGAGAGCCCCCGAAACATATTTCCAAGTATCATTACACAATTTCTGTTATCCCTACAACTGGTATACAATTCATTACCTCAACAACTTGTACATATTCATACACTTTAAACAACTTACACTTAGCTCATTCTCTTTACACCACAAATTGTACCTAGTTCAACCAATGTCATTTACTTGCACAAAACTGCGTTACTTCAATGAGCCCCATACAATTCAATCACTTTAACATGTCAAAAATGCTTTAATTAATCATTACCAATCTACACTATCATTAATCATTTACCTACCACATAAGTTTCTCAAAAAATTTCATTTACTTCAAGGGTTGCACATTACCCAAATAGCATCAACATTTGAAATTTGGCACACATTGGGAAGTTACAACAATAAGGCAATTCGGGAAAAATGGGGTGCCTTTGCACAAATCTGAACACTACCTCAAATTTCTTAAAGACAACAGTTCGCACGAGCACTACTAGACTTGTTCGAACAGATGGGGATATTTCTCTTTCATTTCTTTTTCCGCTTCCTACGTGGCTTCCTCGACTTGTTGACTTTGCCACAATACATTCGCGAAAATAATCCCAACCTTCAGGTTTATCTAACAAGGATGACAACTAGATACCTTGCATAAGCTAATTATCCATTAACTTCACGCTCAATAGTTTCCACCGGGATGATACACAAAAGGTCTGCAACTACCTTCTTAAACATAGACATATGAAAACACATAATACATGTAGAACAATGATGGTAAACATCATACTCATAGCACAACCTACTGTAAAATACACTTATACAACCTTCATTATCCAATGGATTTAATACAATGAGGAACAAAAGAGTTTGAGATCAAGCTGGAATTATTCAGGAATCCATTCAGGCGCTGAGCAGAGTATTTCATGAGGTTACATGCTAAGAGACACGAGGATTTCTATTAATGATGCCGATATGGTTAATCATTGTGACGACATCAACTATTAGACAATTAAGGCATAGGGGTAACTCGTACATTGGCAATAGGAACCATTAAGGAGGAATATTCAAGTACGTGACCTAGTCGCCTCCTGGAGTGTAGGGAAAATTTAGTTATCAAGAATGAGAATATTCCGTCACCTTGAATGCAATATAGGTTTCAAAACACATGAAATTGAATTACACTCTTAACGTTAACTGACACATGGAATATATGCCACAAGCCCATGAGGATGAAAAGAAGTTGAACACTTACAAGATTATCATACTTCAAACAGCTTAACCCTTCATGATAGTTCATCCTATATGAGAGAACTAAAGATACGACAACTTGTCTTTCAAATCAATATGCTCTTGATATATGCAAAAATCTGAAGGCATCTAATCTCGACCTTTCACAGGTGAAACCACATAGCTTGGACATCCTAATATTGGTATGAAATCATATATTGGTTAGAAGGGTTCTAATGGTTAACATGATGCTCCAGGGAGAAAGACAAATAACACTCCTACCCACCCAGAAAGGTGGAATACCAAGGGTAGCAAAATTTCCCGTACATGGTAATGGCATAGTCAACGATTCTAGAAGTCGAGGGTGTAAAGACAACCAAACTCAATGAGATAGTGCAAAATAATCATAGAAGATTTGCAAATGTTCATGATGAATTTCTCCATGGATTTTGACTTAAGAAAGGAAGTGTCGTAGTGACACATAGAAGGGCATGTTCTCTCATGGTTATCGAATAGGTGTTGGGAACTAGCACAATGAATTCACTAACTAAGGAACACAATTATCACGTTGTAGAGGTAAAAAGAGAAAATGATCATTTGTTATAAGTTGGACATGCTCCTGCTACATTAACTCCCAACTGCAATACAAGACCACATCATGGGCAACCACAATAGTAGAAACCAAGTGAGCTACTTGCTACGGGATATCTCAAGTGGACACAATAATAATGGCGACACAAGATCTTCCCGTGACGGAGATGTGAGGATCTCAATTTTTAGAGAGACTTTATGCACACGGTGACCATTTCCATTGATATGCACTCATATGATAGGTGTTAAAGTATGCTCTCATGTTACTAGACAGTGAGAAGCTTTCATGATGATACTCGCAAGAGAGTAGAGTGATTGTTCAAACCATATAAGCCATATACACCAATATGTAAAAAGGGGACTCGAGAAGGATCGCAACACTGGGATGTTTTACATGGAAATTGACACCACATAGGTAAACTTTATGAGGGTGCATGTATAGGCACAAGTGAGCAGATGTTGTCCATTTAAATAAAACGTTTCTATAAGAAATTCATCGGGAATAGTCCCTTGTTGAGAATTTAGGAAAAGCAAGTGGGAAGTATCAATAGTGTTATAACTCAATTCAAGAACATAATTATAGAGCTCAATTCCATAGGAGGCTATAAGTAAGAGAATCATGATCGGGAGACTTTGTGAATAATACGTCTCATTCAAAGAGTAGGGGCATGCAATGTTTTGTGATTTAGATTCCTGTTAAGACCATATCTATACAGGCTCCCAATACAGGTGTACCTATATAATAAGGAAAAGCATGTGGTATTCAGAATGACGTACTAGTGGGTCACTTACTTGGTGACTCTAGATCGGCGGGGCAATGCCTTAACTGATGCACCCCGACTCCACATCCCTAACGTACGTAGGTAACATACTGATATACTACATGATCTGGTGGTACAAACACATTAATAGGAACAAGGGTACTCCCCTTAGCAACAAGTTCTACCAATCCCTCCATGGCTCAACACATTCTCCTAACAAGTCTTTAGGCAATCCACCCGGACTTAACGATGGGATCAATCCCTCCTTACATGCTTCAAATTCGCGGATTATGGTATCAAAATTACCAATCTTGAGAATAAGACTTAGAGAGGAAATCAGCTCCCTATCTTGAGCTATATTGAACGATCTGGAGTATCAAAGAAGGGTGAAATTTCTAAATGTCCAAATAGCCTCCAACTTATAGATGTGGTCGACAACACACCGATAAGAAGGACTTTTCTAGATACGGACAATTTATCACCATTATAGTATTGGTTCATCCAACTATCACCATTAACCCACAATTCATCCTACCATTATTCTTAACCAATTTATAACTTCCAACAACATATGTATGACCATTCATTCATACCCAACCATCAACCTCCTTAATTAATCCATTTCACAATCTCTACAACCAACACAGCCTAGGTTAGGCACTTATGGCTTTCAATCATCATCCCATGAGTTCTAATGTATATATCATTCATAAATAATCACCATAGAGTAGTTAGAGATGATAGACATACCTCTTGTAGTAAGAATCTTAAGAATCCCCACTTGTGGTGTTCTTGATAAATTTAGGGATTTGAATGGAAATCTATGGATTTTCAAGATCAATCCATATTAATATAAGTGTATAAGAGTAGTAATCAACTCAAAATACACCAAAAACCTTATCTTGGATCATAGGAATGAAGGGTGGGACGGATTCCCCTTTGGTATAACAAGCCCTTGCTCCAAATATGACTTAGAGACTCTCTATACCCGGTCTTGGGGTATTTAGAGGTCTGCTACTAGCGCGGTCATGCCACTGGCCGTGCTAGTGAGGCAGAATATATCGCGATATGCGCGGTCGCGCTACTGGCCGCGCTAATGGTCGCGCTAGTGACACATGCCCAGTAAAATAGTCATAACTTTCTGTATACACCTCCAAATGACAAACGGTTTATTGCGTTGGAAACTAGACCCAAAGAGCTTTAATTTGATAGGTTGTCACACAACTCCTTATATAACTGGAGATATGCTCGTCCAAAGTGAGGTCTTGTGTGCACTTATTTACAACTTTCGTCTATTATGAAATTTTCCAACTTGGCTTAGACTTAGGCCTCTCGTTAGATCTCAATTCACTTCTAATATGACTTATACGCTTATTAACATATCCAATTGATATTCATCATATCATGAATCCTCATTTGCACACAAAATAGAATAATTCACCTACCTTGGCAAGACGAAATTTTAAATTACTTGAAAAAAAATAATCCGGGGCCTTACAATTTGCGCTCAAGATCAAACAAATAATGCACTCCGATCCGAGGAATTTGAATTCTCAAAAAGACTTCAATTATTGGAATACATTAATTTAGCCAGACTAAATATATATACATCTAGAACGGTCGCATACACTTTTTTATTTGTGTTACATGGTCTTTGTTACCGTAGACCAAAATATACACCACTTTTGCATACTATAGGAATTATTATTGCTCATCTTATAAAATTGAGACTATTTTAGCTAAGACCAAACATGAGAGGCGATTTTGGATTTTTTTTCTCAGCCCCGGCCAGGTCAACTTTGCGATGAGAGTGTGTGCACATTCAATTTCTCTATTCTTTAATTTTAGATCTAGAATTAAATTATATTAAGTTGACTCTAAATTTTTGAGCAAAGATAGAACGTGGAATGAGTCAGTAATCTATAAAATTATTCTATTTAATCTTGGCAGTTGGGAAGTAAAATTGGAGAATCATTTTAGAGTTAGGAGAGAGTATTTCTAATATTTACTCTCCCTTCGTTACTGGGCACGGAATTTAAGAAAAAAGAGAATACTTTTAAATTTGTGATATAAAATGAAGCACATATATTTTTTGTGACTATAAATTATTGTATAAAGATAAATTATTTTCAAATATGTAAAGAAATTATTCTTTTTTACACGAATAAAATAAGTTCACATAAATTGAAACGGAAAAAATATTTTTTAAGAAAAATGTGAAGTGCAGTACAATTATGAGGTATATATATATATTCTACCTAAGTCGCATATCGCGTTTGGTACATTGTATACTTGAGAGTTTTAAATTGTAGTCAGATCTAAACTTAAAGTTTGCATACGTTCTTAAAGTGTAGGATTAATTAACATGTATTTGTTTACTCGTTCATACCCACAACAAAACTATATATATCACTATTCATTCTTCAAGATTGAAGTCCACGTACCATCTCCTATAATAATATTCTTTCTCATTTTAAATTTCATTCTTCCAATCTCTATAACGGAAGTGAGATTTCTTTTCATGTTATTTTCCATTTATTTTATTATGTTAGTTTGCTTCTTCTGATCTTTGGTAGAATAATATTCACATTAATTTTTATGGCTTCTTTAATTTATGTTGTGATTATGAGCTTAAACCTTGAATCATTGATTCCTCTGAAAATGACCATGAAATGAAAAAGTTATGTACTTTCTAAATTCATCTATCTTTCTAACTTTTTCTTATAGTTTTTCCTTCGAAGTAGAAGACCGACAAAAAGACTTCTTCTCGTTTGAATGTAAGATTGAACTTTCTTTCTTTTTTTAACATTCTTTTTTATTTTACCTTCTTTTTTTTTTTTAACTTTTCTTGAGCATTTAAAAATGTGAGCTTCTTAAAGGCGGATTTTTACTTCATGAAATGAAAAAGTTAGAATCCCTGCTTGATTCACTGTCAAACTTGGAGAAAAATAGTTATGTTTACTTGTTCGGTTTTAATATCTTGACCTTCCTATTATACACAAAGTGTCATCTAAATACCCGAACCGGTGAAAGACACTATTTCGATTTAAACCCTCCTATTGTTTACCGAGTATGTGTAGCAATTTGTAGGGTGGGCATAGTTTGGGCAAACCCGAAATCCAAACCGAAATCCGAATTTTTTGAATTTTTGGTTTGGATTTCGGATTACGGATTGAATTTTGGATTTAAATTTTTTAAAATTTTGGATTTCGGATTGGATATTGGATTTGGTACTTCGGATTTTTGGATACCCAAAAATTCAAAAATTTTATAGTTTATATTTAATCCATCGTCCATATGTCAGTAGTAATAAGTTCGATACCCTACCCATTAGATATTATCTCATATATTCAATATTAATTACTAAGTTACTATCCGAATATTTTCTATTTGGATATGGTTTTACTATTGCTACTTCTTATCAGACGTATTAATGTCTCTTTTGCATTCCTTTTATAATAATTTCATTATTTGAATACTTTATTTGGATGAGTGCGGTGAGAATGAGTAACTTTTAGGGCAATTTAATGTGAGTACTTCATTTGGATATTCATTTTTTGTAAAAAGAAAAAACATCTTAACTTATAAGCTCAAAACCGAAAATCCAAAATATTCAAACCGATTAATCCGAAATCGAACTTAAAATATCCGATCCAATCCGAGCTTATTTGGATTGTCATTTCTTCAATCCGAAAACCAAAAATCCAAACCGAAATTTTAAATTCAATCCGAACTGTCCGAACGCCCACCCCTAGTCCTTAACAAAATTTAGCCTATATTCTTTTCTCTTACATAATTTAACCTATTTGTATATATATAATTTGAAACTTCTTTTCACCTATTAATAGAATATTAAGAAGATCTATATTAAAACTGACTTAAGAAAGTAAATAATCAGGCCTAGAAGATCTATATCCAATCTTCTTTATGCTGTGATTATGAGTTTATTTTTTCTTCCTAGATTCACCCAACAGGTCTAGAAAGCTGACTAGAAACTTTTCTACATTTTGGCCAATCAGGCCTTTAAAAATGGTAAGTTAGGCAATAAAGGATGATATATTATAGGAAAGCCCAAAAGTAAATAATGGTCGAAGGCTGTAAACAATTTATTAGGATTTCCATTCAAAATAATTTTTATATAAGATATCTGTTGGGAATAAACCCCCACAGAAATAATATTTACGGTAATAAAAGCGAAATAATAATGTAGCACCGAGATACGATAATTAACAAGAATAAAAGAGTAACAACGACACCAAGATTTTTACGTGGAAAACCCTTTTAATAAGGAAAAAACCACGACCCCGAGAGGAGCAACTGATATCACTATAGTAAGAAATTTTACGCTTTGTAGGTCTGAGTAAAATACTCCAAAGACCACTACAACACTCAAAAGAAATAACCCTCTTTTGATATTCTCACCTCACTACAATATCGCTCACTCTCCATTTTTCTCACAAACTATTTTCTTATACCCTGTCTGTTAAACCTCACTCTTTCTTTCTCTCTTTGTTGGTGTGAAGAAATGAAAGTTGAAGCTCTCCTTTTATAGCCAAAGCTTCACTCTCTAAAGCCTACAATATTTGACAATTTACACACATTTTTCACAATTCAACAAAGTTGGCTACCAAACTAAAGAAATTCAACAAGGTTGGCTACCAAAGCGAACTAATTCAACAAGGTTAGCTACCTAACCAAACCAAGTCAACAAGGTTGGCTACCAAACCAAAGAAACTTTTATTAGGCACATGCCTAATACTTCTTCAATGAGATGGACATCATCAATCTCCCCCTCCAGTCTCATTCATCTAGAGGAGGTAGCATTGTCTTCTAGTTTGAGTGCATGCCGATAAGTTCTTTGCATAGCTCGAACTTGTTCCTTGGTACCACCTTGGTCAGCATATCTGCGGGATTCTCACTTGTAGAAATCTTCAAGACTTTTAGAGATTCATCATCTACCATTTCTCCAATCCAATGATATCTCACGTCAATGTGTTTGGTCCTTGCACGGTACATAAAGTTCTTGCTAAGGTCTATTACACTTTGACTGTCACAATAGACAACATACTCCTTCTGATGCAATCCAAGCTCTTGAAGGAATCGTTTGAGCCATATCATCTTCTTGCCAGTTTCTGTAGCGGCAATGTACTCTGCTTCAATTGTTGAAAGTGCAACACACTTCTGCAACTTAGACTGTCATGATATAGCTCCCCCTGAAAATGTAAACAAATATCCAGTAGTGGATTTTCTGTTGTCAATGTCACCTTCCATATCAGTATCTGTATAGCTCTTCAAGATTGGATCAGATTCTCCAAAGCACAAACAATCTCCCATGGTACCTCTCAGGTACCTGAGTATCCACTTGACTGCTTCCCAATGTTCCTTTCCCGGATTTTCAAGAAACCTGTTGACAACACCAACTGCGTGAGCAATATCAGGTCTAGTACATACCATTGCATACATCAAGCTTCCGACTGCTGAAGAATAAGGAACTCTAGCCATGTTCCCTTTCTTTTCCACTGTTGTAGGACACATCTTTTTGCTCAACTTTAGATGACTAGCAAGAGGTGTGTTGACTGGCTTAGCATTCTTCATGTTGAAGCGTTCTAGTACACGTTCAATGTACTTCTCCTGAGATAGCCACAACTTTCTACTTGCTCTTCATCCCTAGAATTTGTTGTGCTGGGCCCAAGTCCTTCATATCAAAAGACTTGGACAGATCTCCATTCAACTTTGCTACCAGCCCCTTGTCTTTTTCTACAATTAACATGTCATCCATATACAACAACAATATAATAAAGTCATTCTCAGAAAATCTTTTGAAGTATACACATGGATTAGAATAGGTCTTTAGGTATGTTTGAATTTTCATGAATGAGTCAAACTTCATGTACCACTGCCTTGGTGTCTGCTTCAATCCATAAAGACTCTTATTCAATTTGCACACCATATGTTTCTTTCCAGCTACTTCAAATCCTTCTGGTTGCTCCATATAAATCTCCTCTTCCAAATCTCCATGAAGAAATGTAGTTTTCACATACAATAGCTCCACTTCAAGATCAAGGCTAGCTGTTAAGCTCAAAATTGCTCGAATAGAAGTCATTTTGACAATAGGTGAGAAAATTTTGTCAAAATCAATACCTTTCTTCTGTTCGAAGCCTTTAACCACCAATCGAGCTTTGTATCTGACCAGCTTGCCATTTCCATCTTTCTTGAGTTTAAAGACCCATTTGCATTTGAGTGGTCTTTTACCCTTTGGAAGTTCAACCAGCTTGTATGTGCCATTTTTCTGTAGAGATTTCATCTCTTCTTGCATAGCTTTCATCCACTGGTTCTTTTCTGGATGGGACAACACCTCCTTAAGACTTTTTGGCTCCCCCTCATCACTGATGAGGACATACTCTGTGGAAGGGTACCTGCATGACTCTACCCTTGGTCTCTCTGATCTCCTCAGAGGTTGAGGTTGTTCTTCACCCGGAGTGGGGTGCTGCACTTCCTCGACACCTTCATCAAGTTGCTCCCCCTGCTCAATAACCTCACGAGGTTGCTCCCCCTGCTCGGCAACCTCGCCGACCGTACTTTCTGCACTTGTGAGATTTTTAGAAGTAGAAGGAATAGTAACAAGGTTAGGAATTATACCATTCTTCGCCTTTTCTGACATATCAACAGCAGTTCCAACTTCACTTTCTCGGAAGACTACATCTCTGCTTCTGATGACCTTTTTCTTTACAAGATCCCACAATCTGTACCCGAACTCTTCATCTCCATATCCGATAAATATGCAGAGAACAAATTTATCATCCAGCTTTGCTCTCTGCTCTTTTGGTACATGTGCAAAAGCTCTACAACTGAACACTTTTAGATGCGAGTAGGACACCTCCTTGTTGGTCCAAACTCTCTCTAGAATGTCAAACGCCACTGGAACTGATGGACTCCTATTGATCAGGTAACAGGTTGTCTGAACTGCTTCACCCCAGAATGACTTAGGCAGTTTAGCCATTCTAAGCATGCTTCTCACCTTCTCCACAATGGTGCGGTTCATCCTCTCGGCTACCCCATTGTGCTGTGGGGTTTCCAGGAATTGTCTTTTCATGTCTGATCCCATGACTTGAACAATACTCTTCAAATTCTCTTGAAGTGTACTCACCTCTATTGTCACTCCGGAGACGCTTTAGCTTTCGACCCGTCTCCCTTTCTACTAGAGCATGAAACTTCTGGAAAACTTTCAACACCTGATCTTTGGTTTTCAAAATATAAACCCATAATTTTCGTGAAGCATCATCAATAAAAGTAACAAAATATTTGTTACTTCCCATTAATTTAATTTCCATTGGGCCACAAACATCAGAATATACTAAATCAAGTATATTCAATTTTCTTTCAGACGATGTCTGAAATGAGACTCTATGCTGCTTACCAAATAAAAAGTAGTCACAAGGTTTTATCATTGTACCTTTGGCATAAAAAATAAGTGATTTCTTGGCAAGAATCTACAATCCCTTCTCGCTCATATGACCCATTCTTTTGTGCCACAAATCTGCAGAAATCTCATCTTGTGCCGCGTTTAATTCATCTTGGCATATTTCTACATTTGTCCTGTACAATGTGCCACGAGCAACTCCCTTTGCGATCACCAATGATTCCTTAGCGAGTCTCCACTTTTGATTTGCAAAATAGCTCTCATATCCATCTCGGTCTAAAGAAATTCCCGAGATCAAGTTCATCCGCACATCCTTTAAAACCAATGTGCATCTGACATGTGTCTTGATACAAATGTCACCAATCTCCGCAATCTTTGAGTAACTTGTGTTACCCATTCTCACTGTGCCGAAATTACCTGCTACATATCTGCAAAAAAGATCTCTTACCGGTGTGGCATGGTAAGATGCCATTGTGTCAACCACCCATTTCGACTCTGGACCTGACAGGTGCATGCATTCCTCTTCCTCATTTATAAAGAGGACAACATTATCATTGTTTTTCACCATGGCAGTTGTGTTGTCGTTATTCTTCTAGCCACTGGTTTCACCTTTGCCCTTCCTTGGATTTGGGCAATCTCTTTTGAAATGACCTGGTTGATCACAGTTGTAGCAATTTCTGGCTCTTAATTTGGATCGGTTCTTTGACTTCCCACGAGCTCCGGATCTACCAAAGTTACTCGAACTCCTTTGATAATTCTTTCCTCTACCTTCTGTGATGAGAGCTTGTCCTTGATTTTCAGGCTTCTTTCTCATCTTCTCATTGAGTAGAAGAGCCGATATGACATCTTTCAACTCAATAGTAGTCTTACCGTGCAGGATGGTTGTTTCTAAATTTTCGTACGAAGATGGCAACGAGTTCAATAACAAGATGGCTTTATCTTCTTCCTCGATTTTCACTCTGAGGTTGGTAAGCTGTGTGATTAGTTCGTTAAACACATTTAAATGTGACAAAAAATTCATACTTTCACCCATGTGTAGGGCGTATAACTGTTTCTTCAGGTACAATTTATTTGTCAGCATTTTGGACATGTATAGGTTTTCCAACCTTGTCCAAATTCCATGTGCAGTGTCTTCATCAATGATGTTATTTACCACATCATCTGATAAGTGCAACCTGATTGCACTAGCAGCTCTTTCATCCAAGTCAGCCCAATCCTCAGCTTTCATGGTATCGGGTTTTTTGGCATCAACATCTAGTTCCTTGTGTAATCCTTGTTGGATGAGCAGATCCCTCATCCTTCTTTGCCATGTTGAGAAATCGTTATCTCCGTTGAATTTAGCTACCTCGTACTTTACTTCGGACATTTTCATTTTTCACCGAGTATAGTACTACCGACAGTGAATAGTGTCATGACCCAAACTGGAGGGCCATGACTAGCACCCGACCATACTTGCCGAGCACCAACGTACATTTCATCTAACCTTCATTATTATCTTTTAGGGCTGACGAGATCAATATAAATGGTAGACCTGGATCATGGACAACCAGCAATAAAATATGACGGCATGAACATACATAGCAGGGGATGACCAGACAATCAAGAAACTACATATAAGGTATGAGCTACCACGCTACTATGAAAGACTATACAACAAAAACTAGCCGACAAGGCATACCAAACTATACATGAGTCGACACCTGTCTATGAGCCTCTAAAGGAACATAAGTGCTGCAACATAGCCGGAACAGGGCCCCGACATACCCATAATGTCTATAACAAAAATGCATACCAAGACCAAGGCAAGTCCGGAGAAGGGATCTCGCCAATCACCGCTGAACTGGATAGCCTACTGTGGTGGGGGAGCTGCACCTGCCTGTCTATCAGGACCTGCAGCACGACATGCAGTGTCCACAAACAAAAGGACGTCAGTACGAATAAAGTACTGAGTATGTAAGGCAAGGAACCATAAATACGATCAGTAATGTAAGCAAGGATAGAGAATATACAACCTGTAACATCTTAGTACCTCTGAGGGCTACTTACATGAAATGCATGATACATATGTATAAATACATAAACCTTTAAAGCATTCGCCTCTGTGGGCATCATCATCATCATATCGTACCCGGCCATAATAGGCTCGGTAGAATCGTACCCGGCCACGTGGAGCTCGGTAAAACCCAACTGATCAGTGGTTGCACAATAGGTGTCGTACCCGGCCAACTATAGCGTGGCTCGGTAGAGTAAAATAGATACATATATATAATGCATGCTCGACTCATGGAATCACATTCTAAACCTTTCGGAGTGACGTAAGGTCGGTATCCTCTGTACACGTTATTAGGACTAACTCTTCACTATGAACCTTATAAGAATCAGGAAGTACCAACAACATTGATAACATAAGAATAAGAGAAGCAACATTAACATCAATCGTTCCATAAGAGGGAAAACAATGTAAGTACTGCTAGCTTTCTAAGAGTAGAGTATCTTTGGAAGCTCGTTCATTACATTATGTACAATCGGAGTCGTGCAAAAGAAGAAAAGGGATAGCCTCACATACCTTGTATATACTGCCCCAATCACAAGCTATGCAATTGTCACAACTCCTTAGTCTACAATAAGAGAAACGATACTATCGTTATCATTTAAGCGTCATAACTATTATGTATCGACCACAACCTATTTTACGTTGAAACGGACAGCACCTCCCCTATATATATGACTTCACACCATTCCAAACAATCACCAAACAACCCAAACAACATCAATAATAAACATATTGAGCCTCCCAAAATAGTCCACGCACAGCCTAATCACTCCATACATACGACGACCACCGTAGTCGTGTCAAACGACTCGGAAATGTTACGAATAACTATCATCCCACAACCCTACATATATATGGTGTTTCTACATACCCTTCCTCCTCCAAAAATCCACAAAACAGTAGTAAAATACGCAGCCCAACAGCAACGCAAAACAGTCCACAAAACAATAACATTACTACCAAGCCTTTCGATATATATTTCACAAGTTCTAGCTTCAATGGCTTAGCCGCAACTTGGATAATCTTAAATACATATAGAGTAAGAGGTTACTTACCTTTATACAGAAAGAACAACTCCAATTTGACCTTAAATTTCCATGAAATATCCCTCCAATGCTGCCACAACAACAAAAAAGCGAAACTAGCGATCAATTAGTGTTTTTCGGCACTAGAATCACTTTAGAAGGCTTGAAATCACCTAGGATTGATATTAAGAACATGAGGGAGTATTTACAGAACATAAACCCTTTAAAACAACCTCCCACACGAGCTGGAACGACACAAAAATGAGCAACAACAAGAAGAACAAGAGACTTACTAGCGCCACGGAATTCCCGACACTTGATTTGTGTTGTTTGCCCTTTTTTTGGGTCTTGAATCTTGAGAGAACCTTGAGAGGATGTTCCTAGGGTTCTAAGGTCTGAAAATAGTGAAAAGAAATGACTTAAAATGGGTTGGAGGCATCCTATATAGGTCCAAATATCTTAAACCGACTTAGTGGGCCCCATAGAGAGGTGCTTGGCGCAGTCTCGCGAAAACGCGAATATCTCTCTACTCCGAGATCGTATCGATGAACGGTTTAATGCGTTGGAAACTAGACTCATAGATCTTTAATTTGGTGGGTAGATCACCCCGTAATTCCTTGTAAATTATGAGAAAAGATTAGAAACATTTGACCTAATGTTTAAGTAAAATTATGAACCTAAGTTGCGACAACTTTTGTCGACTTTTGTTTCATAACTCGTTTGACTTCAAGACTTATGATACAGATATTATATGATTAAAATACCTTAATACATGACCTCTTGAGTGTATTAAGCACCGCTAGATTTACCTGAAAATACGAGTTACAACATCCTTGATTCGTTTAACTTCTAATACTTGTTAATCACCCTTATACACTCTTGTATCACTTAAGACCAATAGGATTGACTTCTTATCATCTCAAAGATAATGACTTCTTGGATTTATATTAACTAATATATGGCATAAACTAACACACGTGGATATGGGTTGTAATAAATAGTATTTTAGTGAACGAGCAGAACATGTGCTCTGATACCAGCTGTTGGGATAAACCCCCCACAGAAATAATATTCACGGTAATAAAAGCAGAATAATAATGTAGCATCGAGATACGATAATTAACAAGAATAAAAGAGTAACAACGACACCAAGATTTTTATATGGAAAACCCTTTTAATAAGGAAAAAACCACGGTCCCGAGAGGAGCAACTGATATCACTATAGTAACAAGAATATCGCTCACTCTCCATTTTTCTCACAAACTATTTTCTTATACCCTGTCTGTTAAACCTCACTCTTTCTTTCTCTCTTTGTTGGTGTGAAGAAATGAAAGTCGAAGCTCTCCTTTTATAGCCAAAAATTCACTCTCTAAAGCCTACAATATTTGAATGAGATGAACATCGTCAATATCTGAGAAATCAATGAACATCTAAGATCAGCAGCTTTATGATAAAGTAGGATTACACTTAAGCTATTTGTATAATTAATAACATCAAAATTTCTTTATGTTTCCTTTGTATCCTATTGTATTTCAAATAATGTGAATATAAATTTTCATCAATTTACTATTAAGGTGTGATGTTATAAATTAAGATTTTGGAGGTTTACTCCATTTATTCATCTTCATTATATATTGGTGGCCTTTACACCCATAAAACCTTACAATGTGGCATTATTTTGTTATTATTTTTTGGTTTGGGTTTTTTCTCTAAATTAAGAAGATTGTTAACTTTGTTTTGATTTATTTTATGGAAGGCGACAGAGCTATTAACTCTAAGGCAGTTGGATAGTAGTTTACTCTATCTTGAAAGAGACTAATTAGCGGTAATTTTCAACAATTGAGATGGAGGTTGTTGAGACATGTGGAAAAGGAGCTCTTTCTTCTGTAGAGCCTTCCACCAAACATAGTTTTCCATCAACTGATGAGGAAATTGTGGGCTTTGGGAAAGATGCAGAAAATATAATGAAGAAATTGACTGGTGGAACAAAGGAGCTAGATGTTATCTCAATCTTTGGAATGCCAGGTCTCGGAAAGACAACTTTGGCCAGGAAAGTCTACAACAATCCTTCTATTGTTAATCACTTTGATGCTAAAGCTTGGTGTTCTGTTTCTCAAGCATATGATAGGAGGATGTTGTTGATTGAAATGCTTACACAAGCTACACGTGGTAAATGTGATATCAAAGAGAACGACGACATAGCTGACAAGTTGCAAAAGAGTCTAAAAGGCAGGAGATACCTCATTGTATTAGATGATATATGGGAAGTCGATGCATGGGAAGATTTGGAATTATGCTTCCCTAATGGTGAAGATGGAAGCAGAGTAATAGTAACAACTCGAATTGAAGAAGTGGCTAAGCATCTTCAACACCGCAGTGATCCCTATTCTCTTAGATTTCTGACACTGGAAGAGAGTTGGGAATTACTGCAGAAGAAAGTGTTTAAAGGAGAGAGTTGTCCTCCGGATCTACGGGAAGCAGGGTTACAAGTGGCCGAGCATTGTAAAGGATTACCTCTTGTCATTGTCCTAATTGCTGGAATTATTGCGAAAATGGAAAGGGAGGCATCCTTGTGGCTGAAGCTTGCAAATGACTTGAGTTCTTATGTTTTAGGAGAGCAGAGCATGAAGGCAATACAATCAAGTTATGAGCATTTAGAAGACCACTTAAGGCCTTGCCTTCTATACATGTCATTGTATCCGGAAGACTGTAAGATTTCAGTGTCTGATTTGGTGAAATTGTGGATAGCGGAAGAGTTTGTACTGAATATTGACACAGAGAATATGGAGGAAGCAGCTAGAGTTTGCTTGAATGACCTGCTTAATAGAAGCCTAGTAATGATCTCTGAGAAGAAACTTGATGGTCAGATAAAATACTGCATACTGCACGATGTAGTGCGTGAGTTTTGTGGTGGAAAACTTAGAGAAAAAGAGTTTAAGCAGCTCGCAGTGCCATACAATCCGTATCAACATTTGCAATACTCCAAGGAATCACAGTTATGCATTTATATTCATGATGATCTGGTTGAACAATTAGATCATTCTGAATATCGGCTGGATAAGGTTCCATTTCTGGACTCCGTGGAAACAAAGTCTTTGGAGTTCATTGCTCATCCAGCATTCAACACATGGAGCCGATCGGATCCTCTATCTTTACTTGCTAAATTAAGACGTGTTCGGGTGTTGCATTTCTTGGATGTGGAGTTGCCACGTTCTTGGGCTACGGATGTACAATCGCTAACTCGCTTGAGGTACCTTGCAATTAAGGTCTTTGATTTTGACTTCAAGTGGGTATCTCACATGCACGATCTTCAAACTCTAACGGTTCAAAAAAGTAGAAGGCGTTTTTTAAACACATCGCCAGCAGCTATCTGGAAAATGACCAAGCTAAGGCATGTAAATCTAAGTGAGTTTTTCTTCTTATGGCAAGATAGTGACCGATCATTTTTTGAAGAATCTTCAGAAGCAATGCTAGAGAATTTGAGGACATTTGGCACTTACATAATATGTGAGAATGAGAAGAATCCAAGGTTCTGGTGGAGGTTCCCGAATCTTGAAGAACTCAGCCTCGTGATTGTAGGTGTATCTACTATTCCATTATTTCCCATACCAGAAGTTCATACTCAGCTTCAATCTCTTGAACTATATCTCCCGGGCTCGTCAAAATTCAGGTCTTCAGTTGGAGGGGCCAGTTGCTTTGTCTTCCCTTCAAATCTTAGGCATTTGTCCATTCGCGGATTTTGTCTAACGGAAGAAATGGCTTTAAATATTACAAGATTGCGGAAGCTTGAGAGACTAAAACTAAGTAAGACAGAGTTTTTGGGAGAAAATTGTTGGGATGCCACAGATATCGAGTTCCCTGCACTCAAATACTTGTCATTACTGTGGTGTAATATGAGAGGATGGAATGCTTCAGAGGAATCCTTTCCCATGCTTGAGAAGCTAGTTATCCAAGGTTGTCGCGACCTCGAGGAGATCCCTCTTAGCTTTGCTGATATTCCAACACTCCAACTTATTGAAGTGGAAGACTGCATGGAGTCTGTTGAGGATTCAGCTATGGATATTAAAAGAGAAATAGAAGAAAACACAGGCTGTGACACTCTCCAAGTTCGTATATCGAATAAGAGGAAGTACAGACAACTAAATAGAGCTGGTAATTAAGACAATTCAGCACCACTTTGTTACATCTTTTATGGAAAATAATTTTTAGTAGCCTCTCATGTCTTGCATAATATATTTTCAAATTGGCTTTTAGTTCGATATCATTTGTTTCGTTGAACGTTTAAGACAAATGCGTGATCAGAATTTTTAAAAGTAAATAAAAATTAAGATTTTGGAGGTTTACTCTATTTGTTCCTCTTCATTATAGATTGATTGTCTTTTGTCACGACCCCAGTTCACCCTCCGAGAACTGTCGTGACGGTAAGTCTCTACGACTAGTTAAGCCTAACGAGTGCGGAAAATAAATAGAAACTTGCGGAAATATAAACTAAAAGCCAAGAATAACCAAAAGGAAAACGATATATAAAATGTCGTTCGGCATATGCAGCACAACATCTCAAAATCCTACAACACTAACCCAAAACCCGGAAACTCACGGGAACACAAGCTGAAAGAAATATAGTAAAGTGTTCTAACTCCAGAATGTCTACATCAACAGTAAGATAGAAGGGCTAACACTATAGGATAGAATAAAGATAGAGACTTCTTGGTCTCCGGACGCGGCAGATGTATCTCGAAGTCTCCGAAAGATCTCCCTGCCTCAAGGGTGATAAGCCTGGGTAGAGGTACCTGGATCTGCACATCAAAAACATGCGCAGAAAGGGCATGAGTACACCACAGCGGTACTCAGTAAGTGCCAAGCCTAACCTCGGTCGGGCAGTGACGAGGAAGGTCAGGGCCCAACTGAGCTAAAATAAAATATAAGGGTTAACAATATGAAATAAAGCAGAGTAATTAAGTACAACAACAAGAAATAACATAGAATGAAAAGAACAACAATAACTAGCACAGATACAAACAAGCCACAGAAGAAATACAGCTCAACACATGAATAATAACTCGGGGCACCTTCCAGGATATCGTCCTGTAGTCCCAATTACAACTATCCAGTGGATCTCCCGAGATACCGTCCCATAGTCCATGACATGTATATATATGTCCGAAGGATCTCCCGGGATCCCGTCTCGTAGTCCAACTATCAATGCGCGGGGATCTACCGGAATCCGATCCGTAGTCCCAAATCTATATACCCAGTATTGGGGGAATCTACCGGGTGCATTCCCATAGTTCCATATAACTGTGCAGGTGGATTTACTGGAAATCTAACCCGTAGTCCCAAAGTAAACAGACAAGGGGGAGCTACCGAAATCCCACATCCGTAGTCCCAATGTAAATACACAAACAACAGCAAGAAGATATCCAGAAATTGGAAATTTCATAGCAAGGCATCAAGTAATTCTAACCTAGCATGTTGCACGGAGTTCATGTAAAGCAGGTTGAACAAATAAGGCAATGGAATCAATTAAACAAGCTTTTCTAACTAATAACAGGTTTAATAGCACAAGTAATCAAAGCAGGAAAGGAAACATGCTGATAAATACTTAGTGAAGGCCGGATTTTCCAATAATTTTGCACAAGTACGCACTCGTCACCTCACGTACAAGGCAATTCAATTAACAATATACCAATCGTAAGGGGAAGGTCCCCCATACAAGGTTAGACAAGTCGCTTACCTCGAACCGGCTCAAAAATCAACTCGAAACCACGCTTTTGTCACGAGTATCCCACTCCAAATGGCCCAAATCTATTCAATTCCATTGCATATTGTAATTAACACCTCAAGTAACTGATTCTACAATTAAATTCTAAGCTAATACGCGAAATTAGATAAAATGACCAAAATGCCCCTCAGGCCCACATCTCGGAATCAGGTGAAATTTACATTTTTAGAAATCCCGTACTCTCACGAGTCTAAATATAACAAGAACACTGAAATCGGAGTCCAAATGATCCCTCAAATCCTTATTTAAAGGCCTCTTAAACTCAAGCCCTAATTACCCATTTTTTCCAAATTTTTCACCACTAATTAAGTCTTTATTCACATAAAAATGAGTTATGAAGTCAAGAACGTTACCTCCAAATGATTCCCCTTTGTTTTTCTGAAAAATCTCTCTCAAAAGCTTCAAACTCGGATGAAAATGGTAAAAGAATGGCTCAATTTCCAAAGGCAACTATTTATATGTTCTGTCCAGCGATTTCCACATTTGCGGCCCTGGGACCGTATCTGCGGACACAACGTCACATTTGTGACTCTCATTAATTTACCAGCTTCTGCATCTGCGGACCTCTAACCGCAGGAGCGGTTCCGCTTCTGCGGAAATTTCACCGCATCTGCGGTTCCTGAGAAAAATCCCAATCTCGCTTCTACGACCCTCTACGCTGCTTCTGCGGCTCCGCATCTGCGGTTCCCAAACCGCAGATGCAAAAATACCAGAAAAACAAATGCTGCACAACTTCAACTCTAAAATTTCCTCCGTTAACCATCTGAATTCATCCCGAGGCCCCCGGGACCTCAACCAAAGGCATCAACATATCCTAAAACCTTATTCAGGCTTGTACCATTCTTCAAAATACTTCAAATAACATCAAAACAGCCAAAACACATCGGATTCAAGCCTAAGTTTCTAAAATCTTCCGAATTTCGCTTTTGATAAAAAAATCCAACCAAACTACGTCTGAATGTCCTGAAATTTTGCACACATCCCAAATGACACAACGTAATTACTGCAACTCTCAGAATTCCATTCGGAACCTCGGATCGAAATCTCGCTATCGAACCGGAAACTTCAAAATTTCAACCTTCGGAATTTCAAGCCTAAATTAGCTACGGACCTCCAAAACACAATCCGGACACGCTCCTAACCCTGAAATCACCCAACAGAGCTAACAGAACCATCAAATTTCCATTCTGAGGCCGTCTTTACATTGTTTCGACTACGGTCAACTTTCTAATACTTAAGCTCTCATTTAAGGACTAAGTGTCCTAAAACTCTCTGAAATTCAAAACCAAACATCCCGGCAAATCACATTAGCAGAAATAAACTTGGGGAAAGCAGTTAATAGGGGATCAAGGCATTAATTCTTAAGATGACCGGCCGGTTCGTCACATCCTCCTACACTTAAGCATTCGTTCATCCTCGAACGAGCATAGAGACATACCTGAAGTAGTAAAAAGATGAGGGTAACGGCTGCGCATATCCTGCTCAGTCTCCTAGGTCGCCTCCTCGACCGACTGACCCCGCCCCTGAACCTTTACCGAAGCAATGTTCTTTGACCTCAGCTTTCTGACACGCCTGTCCAATATTGCCACTGGCTCCTCAACATAAGATAGATCCTTGTCCAACTGGACTGAACTAAAATCCAACACGTGTGATGGATCACCGTAATACCTTCGGAGCATCGAAACATGACATACCGGATGAACTTCGGCCAAGCTGGGAGGTAAGGCAAGCTCATAAGCAACCTCCCCAACATGCCTCAATATCTCAAAAGAGCTAATAAACCTCGGACTCAACTTCCCTTACTTCCCAAATCTCATAACGCCCTTCATAAGTGAAACCCGAAGCAGAGCTCGCTCTCCAACCATATAGGAAACATCACAAACCTTCCGGTCTGCATAACTCTTTTGTCTGAACTGGGTTGTATAGAGTCTATCCTGAATCACCTTAACCTTCTCCAAAGTATCGTGAACCAAATATGTGCCCAATAGTCTAGCCTCACCCGGCTCAAACCAACCCACTGGAGATCTGCACTGCCTAGCATATAAAGCCTCATACGGTGCCATCTGAATGCTGAACTAATAGCTATTGTTGTAAGTAAACTCCGCCAATGGCAAGAACTGATCCCAAGACCCTCCAAACTCAATCACACACGCAAGGAGCATATCCTCAAAAATCTGAATAGTGCGTTCGGACTGTCCGTCCATCTGAGGGTGAAATGTTGTACTCAACTCCACCCGAGTGCCCAACTCACGCTGAATGACCCTCCAAAATCGTGATGTGAACTGAGTACCTCTATCTAAAATAATGGAAACTGGAATACCATGCAGACAAACAATCTCTCGGATATAAATCTTCGCTAACCGCTCCAAAGAATAAGTAGTACACATAGGAATGAAATGAGCGGACTTGATCAGCCGATCCACAATCACCCAAATAGCATCAAACTTCTTCAAGGTCCGTGGGAGTCCAACTAAAAAGTCCATGGTGATCCGCTCCCACTTCCACTCCAGAATCTTTATCTGCTGAAGCAACCCACCCGACCTTTGGTGCTCATACTTCATCCGCTGACAGTTGAGGCACCAAGCTACAAATCCAACTATATCTTTCTTCATCCGCCTCTACTAATAGTGCTACCTCAAATCCTGATACATCTTTGCGGCACCCGGATGGATGGAATACCGTGAACTATGGGCCTCCTCTAGAATCAACTCTCACAGCCCATCAACATTGGGTACACAAATCCGACCCTGCATCCTCAATACCCCATTGTCTCCAATGGTCACATCTCTGGCATCACCTTGTTGAACCTTATCCTTGAGGACAAGCAAATGAGGGTCATCATACTGCCGCTCCCTGATACGATTAAATAAGGAAGACCGAGAAACCATGCAAGCTAGGACCCGACTGGGCTCCGAAAGATCCAATCTCACAAATTGGCTGGCTAAGGCCAGAACATCCATCACCATAGGCCTCTTTGATGCTGGTAAATATGCCAAACTCCCCAAACTCTCCGCCCGGTGACTCAAGGCATCAGCCACTACATTGGCTTTGCCCAGGTGATACAAAATAGTGATGTCATAATCCTTCAGCAACTCCAACCACCTCCTCTGGTGCAAATTTAGATCCTTTTGCTTGAACAAATATTGCAAGTTCCAATGGTCAGTATAAATCTCACAGGGAACCCCGTATAAATAATGGCACCAAATCTTCAGGGCGTGAACAATGGCCGCTAACTCAAGGTCGTGAACAAGGTAGTTCTTCTTATGAATCTTCAAATGTCTGGACGCGTAGGCAATCATCCTACTGTCCTGCATCAATACCGCTCCGAGGCCAATCCTCGAGGCATCACAATAGACCGTCTAAGATCCTGAACCCGAAGGTAATACCAAAACTAGGGTTGTAGTCAATGCTATCTTGAGCTTCTGAAAGCTCTCCTCACACTCCTTCGTCCGCTGAAATGGAGCACCCTTCTGGGTCAATCTGGCCATAGGGGCTGCAATCGATGAAAACCCCTACACAAAGCGACGGTAATAGCCCGTCAACCCAAGGAAACTGTGGATCTATATAGCTAAAGATGCTCTGGGCCAACTCTGCACGGCCTCTATCTTCTTCGGATCCACCTGAATACCCTCACTTGATACCACGTGGCCTAAGAATGCCACTGAATCCAACCAAATTCACATTTTGAGAACTTAGCATATAACTCTTCTCTCTCAGGGTCTGGAGAACTGTCCTCAGGTGCTGCTCAGATCTTCCCGACTTCGGGAATACACCATAATATTGTCAATAAAGACAATGACGAATGAGTCAAGATACGGCCGGAACACATTGTGCATCAAATGCATAAAGGCTGCTGGGGCATTGGTCAGCCCAAATGGCATAACAAGGAACTCATAATGACCATATCGAGTTCTGAAAGCAATTTTCGGGATATCTGGCTCCCAAATCTTCAACTGATGGTAACCTTAGCGCAAATCAATCTTAGAAAACACTCGTATGCCCTGAAGCTGGTCAAACAGATCATCAATACGAGGTAAAGGATAACGGTTCTTCATTGTAACCTTGTTCAACTGGCGATAATCAATACACATACGCATAGAACCATCCTTTTTCTTCACAAACAAGACAGGAGCACCCCAAGGAGAAACACTAGGCCGAATAAAACCCTTATCAAGCAATTTCTACAACTGATCCTTCAACTCTTTCAACTCAGGAGGAGCCATACGATATGGAGGGATAGAAATGGGCTGAGTGCCCGGCAACAGATCAATGCCAAAATCAATATCTCTATCAGGCGGCATGCCTAGAAGATCAGCTGGAAACACATCGGGACAATCCCGTACTACTGGGACTGAATTAACTAAAGGGGTATCAATACTGAAATCTCTCATAAGCTAAATACCCCTTCTCAACCATACGCTAAGCCTTAAGGAAAGAAATAACTCTACTAGGAGTGTGATCTAATGTACCTCTCCACTCAACACACGGTACACCTGGCATAGCCAGTATCATGGTTTTGGCGTGACAATCAAGAATAGCATAATGGGGCGACAACCAGTCCCTGCCCAAGATAATATCAAAATCAACCATGTTGAGTAATAATAGATCGGCTCTGGTCTCAAAACCACTAAGAGCAACCAAACACAACCGATAAATGCGGTCCACAACAAGAGAATCTCCCACAAGAGTAGAAACATAAATAGGGGAACTCAAATAATCTCGGCGGACACCCAAATGCGGAGCAAAATAAGAAGGCACATAAGAGTAAGTGGAGCCTGGATCGAATAGAACCAATGCATCTCTGTGACAAACCAGTATAATACCTGTGATGACAGAATTGGAGGCAACAGCCTCGGTACGGGCAGGAAGGGCATAGTATCTAGCCTGGCCTCCCCCTTTAGGGCGACCTCTACCTCCCCAACCTCCACCTCTAGCTGGCTGAGCAGGTGGGGTAGCAACTGGAGCTGTAACCATAGCCTGAGAACTCTGCGGGGCACGCTGTGGCTGAGAAATCTATGGAGGTGCACCCCTCCCAAGTTTGGGGAAATCCCTCACCATATGGCGTATGTCACCACACTCAAAACAAGCTTTGGGAGGATATGGTGGTTGTGACTGGCTAGGGCCAAGTCTGCTGGACTGACCTTTGAAAGCACCATGCGCAAGAGGCACGCTAGAATGCATGCCTAGCCAAACTGGTATAACGGACAGCATACTCTGAAACAGTCATAGCACACTGGCGCAAATTCTCAAACTCTGCGCACCAAGCGTCCCTGAGGCTCTGAGGAACATACTCCCTCAGGAACAGATCTAAAAACTAAACCTAAGTCAGTGAAGTAGCCTCATCTGGATTGTCTAAGTCATAGGTGCGCCACCACTCATAGGTGGCTCCTCGAAGCTGGAAGGTAGTGAAAGAAACCCCACTCAATCCTGAGATACCCATAGTACGTAGAATGCGGTAACACTCATCAAGAAATCCCAGAGCATCCTCCGATGCTAAACCACTTAATATAGGAGGCTTGTACTTCTTGAACCTCTCAAGCCTCAGCTGCGCATCCTCAGAAGTCGCTGCCTTGTCCTCGGGCTGAACTGGCACTACAGGCAGTACAGGAATAATCTCAGGGACCTGCTGAACATGAACTTGCTACTCAAGAGAGCGGGCGGCGGGAGTCTGTGCTCCTTCCCCGGCCTGGGATGTGGCTGCAGTAAAGTGAAGCAGCCCCACTTGAGCCAAAGTGGTGTACATGTTCATGAACTGAGCCAAAGTCTCCTGAAGAGCTGTAGTGTAGTAGTAGTAGGCATATCAGGCACCGGGACTTCGGCTGGATCTGCTGGTGGTACCTCGGCGCTAGCTCGCGCAGGTGCCCTGGCTGCACCACGTGCATGTCCTCGGCCTCTACCCTGGCCCCAGCCTCTGACGGCTGCAGTAGGGGGCGCGATTGCTTGATCATCTCGAGTAGCACTTGTCCTCACCATCTGTGAGAGAATAGAAGACAAAGTTTAGAATTGGGATGTCAAAATATCGCACGACAAGGAAATCAAATAAAGTGGAAATTTTCCTAATAGTTACATAGCCTCTCGTAGATAAGTACATACGTCTCCATACTGATCAGCGAGACTCTAAGAAACCGGCTTGTGTTCCGTGACTCCTATGAACCTAGAGCTCTGGTACCAACTTGTCACGACCCCAGTTCACCCTCTGAGAACTGTCGTGATGGCACCTAGTCTCTACGACTAGGTAAGCCTAATGAGTGCGGAAAATAAATGGAAACTTGCGGATATATAAACTAAAAGCCAAGAATAACCAAAAGGAAAATGATATATAAAATGCCGTTGTGATGACCCAAAAGGTCATCACCTGTGTTGCAAATGAATTCAGTGTTCCGAGGCCTAAAAATCTCCTTATTATCCCACCTTGATCTACGTGCATGGTGCGGACCTATATCCGGAAAGCCTTCTATGTGAAAATATGAGAAATGGAATTTTAGAGTTAAAAATTTGATTATGGTTGACTTTGATCAACATTTTAATCAAACGGACCCGGATTTGTCTTCTGACGATCCCGGGAGGTTCGTAGTAAAATATGGGACTTGGGCGTATGCCCAGAAATGAATTCCGAGGTCTCAAGCCTTAAAAATCAATTTTTGAAGAAATTATTTTACTGAATTATGTAAGAAATGAAGAAAAGAATTAATGTTTGAAACCATTGTTATCGGGCCCGTATTTTGGTTCCGGAGCCCGGTACAATCTTGTTATAGTATTTGAAAGATAATTGTGAAATTTGGTGAAAACGGAGTTTATTTGACTTGAGTTGGACTTCCGATTGAGAAGTTATGAACTTTGAGAGTTCTTGATGAAAATGTTGAGTTTTGAGGTTTAATTCATGATTTTACATGTTATTTTGCTGATGTAATCGCACAAGTAGGTCCATATGATGTTTTTAAGTTAGTATGCACACTTGGTTTGGAGTTCTGAGGGCTCGGGGGAGTTTCGGGTAGGTTCCGGAGTATCTTAGGCCTAAAACACAAATGTTGCAGGATTAGAGAGGTGGAAGGCCTCTGAATATACTAGTGCGGTCTGCACAAAATAGAGTGCGGCCACGGAGGGTCCTGTGCGGCCGCGGAGGGGCCTGTGCGGCCGCACTAGATTCTGTGCGATCCGTAGTGAAGAGCATTTCACTGGTCCGACTTCGGAAGCCTATATCTTTTGATCCACAAGGAATTTTGAGATGATTCAAAAATGAAAGTTGTAGTCCTTCGTGTCTAGTTTCCAGAAAGATAAAGAAATCATTATTTGGACATCTTTAGAGAAAGGTATGGCCAAAATACTAATACCTGTCACTGCAGAACACGGGGAGGCCTGTGCGGCCGCAGTTGATTTTGTGCGGTCTGCACAGGGCATCTGAGGGCAGTATATTTAGATGGGATTTTTAGTTAGTTTTCATTTTTCAAACCCCAAAAACATAAGAGGCGATTTTTCAAACAACCTTTCTTCTCCAAATCAATTGTAAGTCATTTTTAACTAGTTTTCTTCAATCATTAACATCTTTTAAAATGATTTCAACTTCAAATCAATGATTTTTATGAGGGAAAATTGGGTATTTTGGGTAGAACCTAGGTTTTCAAAAATTGGGGATTTGGACCTCGATTTGACGTCCGATTTCAAAACAAATTATATATTTGAGTTTGTGGGGGAATGGGTAATTGGGTTTTGGTTCGAACCTTGAGTTTTGACCACGTGGGCCAGGGGCGATTTTGACTTTTTGGGTAAAACTTTGAAAAACTCATTTCCATGCATTCAAATTGGTTCATTTAGCTTTTATTGATGTAATTAAGTAACTTGTGACTAGATACAAGCGAATTGGTGGTGGAATTAAGGGATAAAGCTATAATTGAATCGTGAATTGTGTTCGTGGCATCGAGGTAAGTGTTTGGTCTAACCTTAGATTGAGGGATTAGGAGTTGTGTCCCATTTGCTATTTGTTTCTTGTTGAGTATGACGTATAGGCATGGTGACGAGTATCTATACGTTGGTGTCAAGCATGACCGTGAGTCATATATTATGATTTTTCATAATTTCGTTGTATTATTCATGCCTTAGTGAAGATTTCTATTTGTTGTGTAAAGTTGTAGAAATAATCGTGACTTTATGAACATTGAAGAGCGTGGCTCCAATTGTATAACGAATTGTGAAAGTATAAGTGATAATTGAAACTCTAGAGCATTGGCTCGAGTTGTGAAGTGAATTGTGAAGTAAAAGTGAGAAAGAGGAGAGATCCTTACGTTGCCCCCTTGCCGGGCTATTGTTGAGTTGTGGTTCTCTTGCATTGTGTTCTTAATTGATATTACATATACTTAGGTTGATGATTCTTTGTGTTGGGTAAGGATTTTGGTTATAGCTGAGGTAGTTAGGTGTTGTAATAAGTTTGGTTATAGCTGAGGTAGTTAGGTGTTGTAATAAGTTTGATTATAGCTGAGGTAGTTAGATGTTGGAACAAGTTGAGTTATAGTTGAGGTAGTTAGATGTTGGAACAAGTTTGGTTATAACTATTTCTTCCTTGTTGGGACGTATTTACTTATGCTGTCGAATCCCTTGCCGGGATAGTGTAAACCTTATGGATCCCTTGTCGGAACTCTTATTATAATTGTAAATATTAGATGTGGATAGGGTTGCACGCCGCAACAATATTATATATGGATCGGGTTGCACGCCGCAACAATATTATATATGGATCGGGTTGCACGCCTCAACAATATTATATATGGATCGGGTTGCACGCCACAACAATATTATATATAGATCGGGTTGCACGACACAACAATATTATATATGGATCGGGTTGCACGCCACAACAAGATATGATGAAATGGGAGCGGGTGGTACGCCTACCACAAGATAAGTGAAATGGGAGCAGGTGGTACGCCTACCACAAGATAAATAAAATGGAAGCGGGTGGCACGCCTGCCATGAGATACAGGAAATGGGATCGGGCTGCACGCATGCAACAAGATGTGAAAAGAAAGTGAAATCTGCTTTTGTTTTCCGTATTCGTGTTAGTGGTTGGATTTTGACTTCTTATAACTCTCCTGATATTCTGTTTTTACTTGTTATTCCCCGAAGCACGCTTCCCCCTCGCGTCTTTACTTGTTTATTTCTATATTTCTTTTTCCGCTGTATATATTTGTACTGTATAGGTTTATTTGGTAGTCTGGTCCTAGCCTCGTCACTACTTCGCCGAGGTTAAGCAAGGCACTTACCAACACATGGGGTCAGTTACACTGATACTACACTCTGCGCTCTTTTCTGCAGACCCCAGTGTTGTGGACTTCGGACCGCAGTGAGATTGTTGATTCTTGATAGGCGACCCGAGATAGTCCTGTAGGCGTCCGTAGGCCTTGGCGTCTCCTTCTATCTACTTTCCTGTTTCTTATATGTATTCCCAAGGACAATATTGTATTTAATTCTTTCAGACCTTTAATTGTAGTATTCTTAGACCGTCTGTGAAACTGTGACACCAGTTCTGGGTAGTCGAGACTCAAACGGTTGTAATTGATATTCAGGTTCAGATGGCTTATTGTTTTCTTCCGCTTATATTATATTCCGTTGTGTAAATGTTATTTCTTCGTAATTGCGAAAGAGAATAAAATTGGTAAAAAGGTAGATGGTCTAATAATTGGCTTGCCTAGCTCACATTAGTAGGCGCCATCATGACTCCCGGGGGTGGAAAATTTGGATCGTGACAGCCGCTCGACATATACAACACAACATCTCAAAATCCTATAACACTATCCCAAAACCCGAAAACTCACGGGAACACAAGCTGGAAGAAATATAGTAAAGTGCTCTAACTCCAGAATGTCTACATCAACAGTAAGATAGAAGGGCTAACACTACAGGATAGAATAAATATAGAGACTTCTTGGTCTGCGGACGCCACAGATGTACCTCGAAGTCTCTGAAAGATCTCCATGCCTCAAGGGTGATAAGCCTGGGTAGAGATACCTGGATCTGCACATGAAAAACATGCGCAGAAAGGGCACAAGTACACCACAGCGGTACTCAGTAAGTACCAAGCCTAACCTCGGTCGGGTAGTGACGAGGAAGGTCAGGGCCCTACTGAGGTAAAATAAAATATAAGGGTTAACAATATGAAATAAAGTAGAGTAATTATGTGCAACAACAAGAAATAACATAGAATGAAAAGAACAACAATAACTAGCACAGAGACAAACAAGCCACAGAAGAAATACAGCTCAACACATGAATAATAACTCGGGGCACCTTCCAGGATACCGTCCTGTAGTCCCAATTACAACTATCCAGTGGATCTCCCGAGATACCGTCCCATAGTCCATGACATGTATATATATGTCCGAAGGATCTCCCGGGATCCCGTCTCGTAGTCCAACTATCAATGCGCGGGGATCTACCGGAATCCGATCCGTAGTCCCAAATCTATATACCCAGTATTGGGGGAATCTACCGGGTGCATTCCCATAGTTCCATATAACTGTGCAGGTGGATTTACTGGAAATCTAACCCGTAGTCCCAAAGTAAACAGACAAGGGGGAGCTACCGAAATCCCACATCCGTAGTCCCAATGTAAATACACAAACAACAGCAAGAAGATATCCAGAAATTGGAAATTTCATAGCAAGGCATCAAGTAATTCTAACCTAGCATGCTGCACGGAGTACAGGTAAAGTAGGTTGAACAAATAAGGCAACGGAATCAATTAAACAAGCTTTTCTAACTAATAACAGGTTTAATAGCACAAGTAATCAAAGCAGGAGAGGAACCATGCTGATAAATACTCAATGAAGGCCGGATTTTCCAATAATTTTGCACAAGTACGCACTCGTCACCTCACGTACAAGGAAATTCAATTAACAATATACCAATTCTAAGGAGAAGGTCTCCCACGCAAGGATAGACAAGCTACTTACCTCGAACCGGCTCAAAAATCAACTCGAAACCACGCTTTTGCCACGAGTATCCGACTACAAATGACCCAAATCTATTCAATTCAATTGCATATTGTAATTATCACCTCAAGTAACTGATTCTACAATTAAATTCTAAGCTAATACGCGAAATTAGGTAAAATAACCAAAATGCCCCTCAGGTCCACATCTCAGAATCAGGTGAAATTTACATTTTTAGAAACCTCGTACTCTCACGAGTCTACACATAACAAGAACGCTGAAATCGGAGTACAAATGACCCCTCAAATCCTCATTTAAAGGCTTCTTAAACTCAAGCCCTAATTACCCATTTTTTCCAAATTTCTCACCACTAATTAGGTCTTTAATCACATAAAAATGAGTTATGAAGTCAAGGACGTTACCTCCAAGTGATTCCCCTTTGATTTCCGCATCTGCGGTCCCGCTTCTGCGGACACAACATCGCATCTGTGACTCTCATTAATTTACCAACTTCTGCATCTGCGGACCTCTAACCGCAGCCCTCTACGCCGGTTTATGCGGCTCCGCATCTGCGGTTCCCAAACCGCAGATGCAAAAATACTAGAAGAACAGCTGCTGCACAACTTCAACTCCAAAATTTTCTCCATTAACCATCCGAATTCAACCCGAGGCCCCTGGACCTCAACCAAAGGCATCAACATATCCTAAAATCTTATTCAAGCTTGTACCAATCTTCTAAACACTTCAAACAACATCAAAAAAACCTAAACACATCGGATTCAAGCCTAAATTTCTAAAATCTTCCGAATTCTGCTTTTGATCAAAAACCCAACCAAACCACATCCGAATGACCTGAAATTTTGCACACACATCCCAAATGATACAACAGAACTACTGCAAATCTCGGAATTCCATTCCGACCCTCGGATCAAAATCTCGCTATCGAACCGGAAACTTCAAAATTTCAATCTTCGGCATTTCAAGCCTAAATTAGCTACGGACCTCCAAAACATAATCCAGACACGCTCCTAACCCCGAAATCACCCAACGGAACTAACAGAACTATCAGATTTCCATTACGAGGCCGTCTTCATACCGTTCCGACTACGGTCAACTTTCCAATACTTAAGCTCTCATTTAGGGACTAAGTGTCCCAAAACTCTCTGAAATTCAAAACCGAACATCCCGGCAAATGACATTAGCAGAAATAAAATCGGGGAAGGCAGCTAATAAGGGATCGGGGCATTAATTCTTAAGACGACTAGCTGGGTCGTCACACCTTTAGACCCATAAAACCTTACATGTGGCATTACTTTGTTACTATTATTTTTTGGTTTGGGTTCTTTCTCTAAATTAAGAAGATTGTTAATGTTGTACTTTTCATTTATTGTATGGAAGGTGGCAGAGATATTAACTCTAAGGCAGTCGGATTGTAGTTTACACTATCGTGAAAGACACCAATTATTGGTAGTTTTCAACAATTGAGATGGAGGTTGAGATGGAGGTTGTTAAGACATGTGTGGGTTAATTTCACTGATGGTCACTCAATTATGTTTTAATTTCACTAAAGTCACTTAACTATTTTTTGTCACTTAAAAGTAACTAAACTTTCACATTGCCACTTAAAAGTCATTTTGGCTCAAACTCCTACCATAAATATGACATGACATAAAATTTAATGAGACAAATCCAAAAATAAATGTCACATAAGCTTAAATGAATCATACCTACTTTAGTTCAATTTCTTCCTTAATGTGATTTGACTCATAACCCAAATACTTTCAATAAAAGAAAATACTAAATTTCATATTAGTTTAAAATGATTATCTTATATTACAAAATTCTTGCATTTTCTATTACATAATTCCCATTTACAATTATTCTATACTAAAAAAATTCTTATCTTGTTTGTATGTCATTCGAGTCGTTTTATAACTCTACTGAAGTTAAAATACTACTATATCCAACTCACATAAGATATTTATAATTTTCTAGTGAAATAAAATAGTATTGTATTCATCTTACATAACATATTAATGTATCATAAGCATACAAGAATAATAATAAGACTAATACGAGTCTATTTTCACAATGAACATGTAATTACAGACAACCTATTACAATTATTTAGACAAAAGAAACATTGTATTTGTACGATAAAAACCCCACAAAAATCACAAGACCTAATTTTATTAGGGGTGTGTGTTTTTCCCCCTATTGAAACCCATTTGGATTATGGGTCCAATCGCATTAAGGAAAAAATTGATCTAAAGTGGGTATGATCCATTTAAATTTATGTGGCATTTATTTTTGAATTTTTTTTTATTAAATTTTATGTCATGTCATATTTATGATAGGGATTTGAGACAAAATGATTTTTAAGTGATAATGTAAAAGTTGAGTTACTTTTAAATAATAAAAATAATTGAGTGATTTTAGTGAAATTTATCTATATATCTATAATTGAGGGGCATTGGCCTGATGATGTGGCAAGCCTTACATGTCAGGGATTGCTTTATCTTTCTCAAATTTTTAGAGTTTTCTCCTATTTTACCTCATTAATTAACTAACAGTATTAAAAGGCAATCGTTATGCCTTTTCATCAGAGAGTCAAACGTCGCTTCAATTCAAATCAAAGCCATAATTTTACTTTTCCCTTCCCCAATATCTCTCTTTCCTTCCCCCTGTATAGACATAATTCTACTCTTCCCCAAAATAGAAGGGTTGTCACAGGGGTGTTTTATGCTCCACAAAAATAGCCTGCGCGGCAGCCAAGTCTCGACTTGACTTCAGCCTGTTCCAACACTCGGCCAAAATTCTGTAACTTTGGACTTAGATTTATTTAGGCAGCTTTCAACGTAGTAAGTAGATACTGATTTTAGGCAACGGAAAATCGAATGAAGGGACAGAAAATTAAAGTGAACAAAAGGCACAATATACAGGAAACTCTTTCCCAACTTTGTATTTAACTCGAAAATACAAAGAAAACTCAAACTCAAAGTACATCCGTGTACAAAATGAAGATCACTCTTGACCCTCACAAGACTACTCTTAGCCTTAGGTTGTTTTCACTCTTGAAAACAGGTTTAGGACTCCTTCCTAACTCAATAGTGTGCTCTCACACGTTTTTCACTCTCTTTTTCAAAAAGGGAAGGGTGCTGTCCATTTATAATATATGAACCAGCCCCATTTACACAATAGTTGCCTATATTTAGGCTTAGGCACTTGCTTAGTCAGCCCACTACTTTAGCTTAGTGTAGTTGACACCCCCAACTACTAGGATCATGTAAATCATGCTAAAGATAATGAGATCATGGCCCTCAAAAACGTGCTAACTCCTGCCAGCTTTTTGGACAATGCTCAACTGCTGCCCATGTGCACAGCATGTGCCGATAACCGCCTTTGACTTTGTCAATCCAAGACTTGCTGCCCAATTTCGTGCCATGGCCTGGACCAGGCGCCAATGCCATTGTATCCAGCTGCATTGTGCCGCAATTAGCCTTGCCATCCGCCCACGAACTTGGCCCGTTTGCCGCAACTCAATGGCATGACAAGTCTGCCCGCGCACTGCCTTTCCGTTGCACATTTGCTTGCCTTTGCCCATCCGTTTTTGCCTTGCCTTGGCATCACTGCCTCATGCCTTGATGCCTTTGCCATGATTAAGTGTCATCCTTAGCCCGCAACTCATTGTCAAGCCCTTGCCAAGCTGCCTCACCTCCGTCAAAGCCTTGGCAATCACTTGCCTTTTTCCCATTTTTGACATTGGTGTTGCTCATGCACCAAGCTTTGCAACACTTTTGCTGCCTCATGACAACACTCTTGTTGTCCGGTCGAGCTCAATTGTTGGAGGTCTAACAGGAACAACCACTGGTTGTAGAGTTTTAAATTTGGGTTCGGATCCATAAATCAGCGATGGTTAACGCCGGCAAAACCATGTAGTCTCGGTCACCAAGCCAAGGGCAACAGGTTTTCCGCTCCTGAGAAAATGCGGAGAGTTCACGACTTTGCAGGTCCCTTTTAATTTCTTCCTAATTTTTTAAACGCAATTTGGTTGTTGTTTATTTTCGTAATTTGAGATGATGTCATTAATTCTCTAAATTTGAAATTCGAACGTGTGACATGTACACAAATAGAACATAGTTGATTGAATACATGGTCAATCTTTTGAGATTTCGATAGAAACTCCGTCATATTTTCCCAAAATGTCGTTTTTTTTAAGTTGTAGAATGATTTGCTGTTATTATTGGACTTCTCATAGTTTATTTAGTCTACTCAAGTGTTGCGCTTTTTTAGTTTAACATAGATGTCTCATATTTACTTGACGTAGGTTGCCAACTATTGCCATCTTTCGGGCTGATGCATCACAGCCCACCCTTGAAGATGTTCTTTGATCTTAATCCCAACAAGCAGATATATGAAAAGGTCTATGCAAATCATCGACTTAACAAATTACATTAGATTCATAATTTAATTAGGTAAAACCATTTTTTTCCTTATTTTGGTTGACATCTTCTAACATAAACAAAATTTAGTATTATTTTTCAATCTTTGCAGGCGGATCCATTTAAATACCATGATATCATGGGCTATTTCATATATTCTTTCTGAGAATATTTATGTCAGCAGCTTAAAGTAATTGGTCAACGCATAGACAAGCATTTGCGTCACTTAGATGACACAACAATTAGTAGTAGAAACATTTGCTTGATGCTGTATCTGAATGTTCGTGATACTTAAGATGAGCATTATGATGTTTTTCGTCATCGTAGGGATAAATTTGTAGTAGGTAGAAGGTGCTTCTATTTGTTTTGAAGTTGTATAGTTTTCAATCAGCAAGTATCTTTATACTATAACAAAGATTAGATATACCAGTTGTGAATTACATAATAAGAAGAGATGTTGTAGCACTTCTATTAGACCAGGAAAACTATTTATCTTTAACCTCCTCTTTTGCCTTTTACGTTACTCTCAATTATTTGGTTTTCGATCTTTCTAGTTATTGTTTATTTGTTGTGCAATTAGACATGGATAAAGAAAAATTGTAGTTGCTGTCATTTTTTAAATGGGTATGAAAAATTGTATTTGTTGTTTACATATATGTAACTGTAGTCAGTAACTTATTATGATCAATAGATTAAAACTTTTGACTTCTCATTTTATAATGCAGATTATATCTATATTAATCAAGAGAAGAAAATATGTCTAGATCAGAAGGACCTCTCTCCATAAAATGGAGAAAACTGGAGTGCAGAACTGCAGATCTTTCAAAGAAGCGTTGAATGGTCAGCTTTATAGCTGAGTAGAAACTGCTGGAGGAAGACATCAGACAAAGAACCTTGGTTTTCCCTGTCTAGTGAACATGTCCTTCAAAGAACGAAGGAGATTCTTGAAGACATGTGAAGCAGGTGGATATGTCATGTTAACCCGACATGTGGAGAAGGAACTCTTTCTTCTGCAGAGCATTCCACCCGACGTAGTTTTCCATCAACTGATGAGGAAGTTGTGGGCTTTGTGAAAGATGCGGAAAGTATAATAAAGAAATTGATTGGAGAAACAAAAGAGCTGGACGTTATCGCAATCTTTGGAATGCCAGGTCTCTAAAAATTCAACTTTGGCCAGGAAAGTGTACAACAATCCTTCTATTGTTAATCACTTTGATGTTAAAGCTTGGTGTTTGATTTCGCAAGAATATAGTAGGATAAAGTTGTCGGGTGAGATTTTCAAACTAGTAACAGGTGATAAGAGCGAAATAGATGAGGATGTTGACATAGCTGACAAGTTGCAGAAAACTCTAAAAGGCAGGAGATACCTCATTGTACTAGATCATATATGGAAAGTCTGAGCGTAAAAAGACCTGGGATTATGTTTCCCTAAGGTGAAGATAGAAGTAGAATAATGGTAACAACTGGAATTGAAGAAGTGGCTAAGCATCTCCGGCAAAAAAAATTTAACTTGTACCCATTTAAAGAAAAAGGATCGTTCTTTCTTAAACGTAGTTTTATCCGTAATAAGATGCCTATTCTCTTTAGGGATAGGTAGCTTAGCATACCTGGCAAGATACTTTAGCCAAGGTATAGACCGGGAGTACTTACTCATAGGTTGCTTGACTTCGTGCCTATCACATCACAGCTTATCCCTTTAAAGGCGAAAGCCCGGCCTCCCCCTAATTTGAAAATTTTTCTGGTATGGAGTTTAACTAGTACCCAAAGTATAGACAACTTTAGACTTCTTAGTCATTGTGAAAACAAAGGTGATGGTGAATTTGCATGGTATTTGTGAGAAGGCTTTAAAGTGGTTTAAGGTATTTTACAGCAGGGAACTCATGTGGCTCCTTTCTTTGCTGTCGAGAATTTTTTCTTCTTCTTAATAGCAAAATCGGTTTGTTAGATTTGTTGTTGTTTTGACGAATCGATGAGTGGGGTTTATTCTTTATGATATTTGGAGGCTATATTTTAAATTTGAGCTTTTTTTTTGAGTAGACTTAGGTGCTAAATCGCGTGTTGAATTATTAAATTCGAAGAACAAGTTTTTGTTTCTGGACAATTTGCACTTCAGTGTGGCCTTAAGCGCATGAAAATATTGGTTGCTCTTCAAACCAATTTGGCCTTAAGTGCATCTTAAGTGTAATTTTTTACTTTACACCTATTTAGCCTTAAGTGCATGAAAATAGTTGTTGCACTTCAGACCTCTTTGGTATTAAGTGCATTTTAAGTGTAATTTTTGTACTTTAGACTTAATTGTCCTTACGTATATTACACTTCACACAAAAAAATATTTTTTCCTTCAATTTCATACCCGATAAGTATGAAGTTAATCTTGAAATAGGTAGACTTGTAAATTTTTATGCAAAATGGGTATAACGTTAATGGTGACCTCAAAACTGGGTATAGATACAAATGCCCCATTTGAATAGTCGGTCAAGTTTGTAATGATCACGATTCATACATGAGGGTGTGCACCTTCAATTTCTTTTTTCTGAAGTTTAGACCCAGAGTAAAGGCAAAATACATAGTTTTGCCCATCAACCTTACACTCAAATCCCTGTTACACACTTGTTGACCACGTATTTAATTTTACATACCAAACCTTTCAAATGTGTGTCAATTACACACTACTTTTGACTACCCTAGTTAATATTTAATGTTGTGTATACACGCGCATCTCTGAATTAAAAAGCACCTTTTTAATCAACTGAAACCTTTACAGAACCGACCCGTTCAAATAAAAAACATCCAACAACTAATGCACCACCTTCCCCACCACTGCACCGCCTTCTCCACCATTGCAACCCTTCTTCTTTGTAAAGAAAACTCCACCACAGCTACCACAAAACTACTAACTGCAACACCCAAATAGATACACACAAACATTATACCCAAAAAACTTCACCTGTCGGAATTTTACCTGAAACTCCGTCTTCAATCTTTCCTTTTCTTTCTGTTATTATTTTTTCCTTTCACAAAGCTAGAATGATGAGCCAAAAGAAAATAACGAAAAGGCAAATTTTAGATCTTTTATTGGCAAAATTAAAAAAAACCACAAAAGCCACTTTGTCAACAAAATTCCAAAATAAGAAATCGAAAACTTAAATTCAAACAAAATGGTTGAATTGTTTAGGAAAAATTTCAAATCTTGAGCAGCCAAAAAAAAAAAGCAAAAGAAGATTGTCAGGGAAGAACACGAGATAGGGGAGATGAAACCGGAAGGGAGAAGGATTTTTTGTGTGGAATTTTTTTTTTGGGGGGGGGGGGGGGGGGCGGAGGAGAGGGGGGATGACATAGATTGGGGAAGGGGGTTGGGCCTGGGAAGAAGACAAAGAGAGGGAGGGGTTATTTTTCCCTTTTTATTTATTTGTTAATTGGTGTAAAAAGAAAAAAAAAAACTTAAAAGTTAGAGACTTGGATTCTTTATAAAACTTGTGACATGAAAGTTTTATCATTCACGGGCATGTTTTTATGTGTGTAACACGCTGGTGACACATAGATAAAGTAGTATGTAATTGACACATATTTAAAAGGTTTGGTGTGTAAAATTAAACCCGTGGTCAATAGGTATGTAATAAGAATTTGGGTGCAAGGTAAATGGGTAAATTATGTATTTTACTTAGAATAAATTATAACCAGTTGGCTACAATCACCAATTGGAGGGGGGTCATTGTTTGAGTTGTGTACATTCTATCAAAATCATATCACTCGTCATCAATGGCGGCTTAAAAAAATTGATGACTTAAAAGCAAAATTTTGTCAACAGGCCTTATTTTTTATTTAAACTTTCATATATAATTTTATTTCAAGTCTATTTTTATAGTTTTTGAGATGCAAAGGTAATAGTGTTAATAATTTTTTTATAATAAATTTCTTCTAATATTTTTTTGATTAACAATTTATAACTAATATCACAAGGCTATATAGTTCTCTTTTTATTTTTATATTTTACCTTAAAACTATTAAATATATTTGAAAAATAAAATCTATTTTTAGTCAAATTTGAGGTCCCCAAAATTTTGGGGTCCTAAAGCCTTCGCTTTAGTTGCTTTGGCCTTGAGCCTCGTCATTTGTCAAGATTTAAGTCCCCCGTCTCCTACACTATTCTTTCTCAATTTTATTTTATTTCTAACACAAAATCTATATCTATCTATCAATCAATCTATCTATATATATATAAATTTGGGAATGAAAAAGCTGATGTGACATCTTTCACTGTGTAGGGATTCTATTTATCTTAATTCTCCTCTCTCTTTTTTTTACCCTTTCTTTCATTTTTTCCCTTTAATCTTTTTTTTAAAAAAAAGTTTACACCCCATAACTTATACCTCTTTATTGAGGGTTATGAGCGAAGAAGTAACGGTACCATAAATAAAATAAAAAAAGAACACAATGGTTGCCATACATGAAACGTTACAAATATGAAGATAATGATAACATTTAAAAGTTAATCAATCCTTCTGTTCATCCCCGTATATCACCAGATGCTAAACTCATGTATGTTTTTGTTAAAATTTTATTCTTCGTCTTTTTATTTCACCATGGTATGTTTTTATTGTTTTGATTTTTTTCAATTTCTTAATTGGTTCTACCTTTTATTTTCTAAAATAATATCTCCAAAGTAAGTCTTTTATTTTCTTTTATAATTTCTTGACTGGTCTAAATTAACTCTATTCTAATATTGAAAGAATATAAAATTCTATTCTAATACTGCAAGAGCATAATTTAATGATATATTAATACGTTTACACTTATGTTAATATGTTCAAATATATACATATATAGATAATACATATATATAATACACACACATATATTTTTTAATTACTTAAATTTATGATTTTATACATGCTATTTTATTTATATCTGAACATATTAATTTATAAACTACTAAAAAAATTAAAAATGAGGCTTATGCCCCGCCCGAACTTTTGATATTTTTTTTCTATTCTTACAGATATTAGCTTAAGGGGTTTGGCTAAGAGGTTATGCATTGCAATTTCTTTAGTTGTGATCTTACATATCATATCATATATGTAGTTTCATAGAGTAAAATCTTTTACGATATAGCATTGTTTTTAAAATTCAAAAATCTTTATAATAATAATAATGTGAGGTGGACATAATAAACAAGCTTATAATTCTAAATGTTGACACCTGAGGGGAATATTGTTGATCTTAAGGTGAAAATACTATTTCACCTAGGTAAATGACTTCAAATATGAAAATTCCTTCATTACCTCAAATACAATTTGACTTCTTATTTTTATTGTGGAGAAATTTCTTATTTCTTATATATATAGAACTAAAAGTTGTGCTCGACATTTGTCTGCAATGGAGAACTTTGTGGTTGTTTGTGACGACCCAAAGGGTCATCACCTGTTTTCTTGTCCATCTGTGTCTTCAAGGCCCTGAAAACCTCATTTAGAGTCACCTCGATCTGTGTGCGCAGTCCGGGCGCGTAGCCGGAAAGCTTAAATGTGAAATCTTGTGAAAATCGCCAAGTTTTAATCTCAAAATGAATAAGTTTGACTCCGGTCAATATTTTGGACAAACAGACCTGGGTCTGTGATTTGACGGGAGGGTCCGTAGGAAAATATGGGGCGTGGGCGTATGCCCGGAATCGAATTCCGAGGCCCCAAGCCCGAGTTATAAATTTTTTAAGTGAAATTATTTTCTGAAAATGTTTAAAGAAAATGGAAATGAAACCTGATGTGAAAGTAATGGTATCGGGCCCGTATTTTGGTTCCGACGTCCGGTACAAGTCTTATATATGTTTTGAATCACTCCTGTAAAGTTTGGTTAAAAACGGATGTCGTTTGACGGGATTCGGGCTCTAATTGGGAAATTGATGTTTAAATGGGAATCAGAGAAATTTCATTGATCTTGAGGCTTAATTCGATATTCATGATGTTATATTGATGATTTGATCACGCGAATATGTTCGTAGGATATTTTTGAGGTAGTGTGCATACTTGGGTTAGAGCTTCGAGGGCTCGGGTGAGTTCTGAGTAGGTTCCGGGATGCTATAGGCTTGAAAGATCAGATGTTGCAGGTTCAGGAAAATATTGCAGGCTCTGAACCCTCTTTTGCAGCCCGCGAGGAATCGTGTGCGGCCGCGGTCGCCTTTGCGCGGTCCGCGGTGGATGCTGTGCGGCCGCGATTGGCTTGGTGCGGTCCGCATGGGGCAGTGATCCACAGGTCTTCAAGAAGCCTGTGCGGCCGCGGTCCTTCTTGCGCGGTCCGCGGTGGGCACTTCGGAGGGGTATAAATATACGTGAATTTCAGTTATTTTACACTTTTCAAAAAACCCAAAACATAAGAGGCGATTTTCCAAACAACTTTTCTTCTCCGAAACGATTGGTAAGTGATTTCTAACTCATTTTGCTTCACTTCTTAACATCTTTTAACATGATTTCAACTTCAAATCAAAGATTTTCATGGGGAAAATTGGGTGTTTTGGGTAGAATCTAGGTTTTTTTCTAAAATTGGGGAAATCGGACCTCAATTTGATGTCTGATTTCAAAACAAATCATATATTTGGATTCGTGGGGGAATGGGTAATCAGGTTTTGGTTCGAACCTCGGGTTTCGACCGCGTGGGTCCGGGGGTAATTTTCACTTTTTGAGTAAAACTTTAGAAAACTCATTTTCATGCATTGGGGTTGATTCAATTAGCACTTATTGATGTAATTAAGTAACTTGTGGCTAGATTCGAGCGTATTGGTGGTGGAATCAAGAGGTAAAGCGGTAATTGAGGCTTAAATTGTGTTTGTCGCATCGAGGTAAGTGTTTGGTCTAATATTAGCTTGAAGGATTAGGAGTTGAGTCTTATTTGATACGTGCTAATTGTCGAGTGCGACGTATAGGCATGGTAACGAGTATCTATATGTTGGTGTCCAGCATGACCGTGAGTCTTTATATTGCGGATATTCTGATTTCTGTTGAATCTTTCATGCCCTAAATGATGATTTCTATATGTTGTGAAAAGCTTGTGAATGAAATTGTGACCTTGAACTTCGAGGAGCAATGGCTCGAGTTATACTATAAAGTGTGAAAGTATATGAAATGATTGAACCTCTTTGGAGCGTTGGCTCAGGTGGTAAAGTGGGATAAGAAGTAAAAGTGAAAGAAAGAGAAAGAATTATTAAATTGCTCCCTTGCCGGAATGTGTGTTGCTTTGTTGACTATCTCCCTTGCCGGGACGCTGAGATTATTGATATTGTTCCCTTGCCGGGTTTTAACTGTTTAATTGTGCTCCCTTGCCAGGATTTAGCTGTTTAATTGTATTCCCTTGTCGGAATTTCTATCATTATTTGTCTACTCCCTTGCCCATTGTTTGTGATTGTTACTTGGGTGAGGAAGAGTGATAAAGCATGAAGGGTGATGCCGTGAATCGTTTGCTATTGTGAGGAAAGAGTGTAAAGCACGAAGGGTGATGTCGTGTCACACGATGTACCATTCCGTGCCGATTTTATTGATTATATGGTGAGGAAAGAGAGTAAAAGCACAAAGGGTGATGCCATGCATATCTTATTTATATGATTGCTTTGGTGAGGACGAGAGTATAAGTACGAAGGGTGATGCCGTGCATCTGTTGCTTTTTGATTTTGTTGTTGATAAATGAGTTATGTTGTTTCTTTCATTACTTGCTATTATTTGATTTACTTCGAGGTTATAGATTCCCTTACCCTATTTGCCTTGTGATTGTTGTTTGGATGAGGAAGAGCGTAAAGCACGAAGGGTGATGCCGTGTATTGTTTTGGTGAGGACGAGAGTAAAAGCACGAAGGGTGATGCCGTGCTAATTGTTGATTTTTAATTTTTGTAGATATTCTCCCTTGGTTGCTTCTTTCTGTTGTGAGCACGTGATTTTTGTTTCACGACAATCGCTCCAAAACAAATAAAAAATAATAATAATCAGCTCCGCTGTACAAATTTTGGATTTTTACATGGCATTTTGTTGGTTATTTGCGATTTTTGCCCATTTTTACTTTATTAAAACAAAATAAAAAAAATGTGTGTGTCATGCATAATTCGAACCGTAATCCGGTCGTTAAATAGAAAATCATGAATGAGCATCTTTGTCCGTGATTTTGTTTTGTTTGATTTTACCTGTTTTGAAATATTTTTAGTGTGTGTGCAAATAATTGTATTGAGTGTGTATTTAATTTTTATTTTTGATTTTTTGCTTAGTTTTGTTTTTAAAATAAATAAGGAAAAGAAATAAAAAAAATAAAAAAATAATAAAAAAAGGTCCCTTCTTCTTCCGGATTGGGCCAATTTATTAAAATTGGCCCAAACAAACAATACCCAAACCAGGCCTGCCCGGTCCAGTCCAGCTGATGCCCAGAGAGTCCAAACGACGTCGTATTGATCCAGGTTGATCTGGGCCGTTGATCTCAGATTGATCAACGGCCAAGATCACCTCCCCATAACCCACTAATGGCCCCGACCCGTTTTCACCCGGACCAACCCAAACCCTTTACCCTCAAAACGACACCGTTCCACTTAAGCCCTCAGATCCAGACCGTAGATCTAGATTGATCTAACGGTTGAGATCCGCCCACCCACTAACTATATAAACCCTTTACCATACCCTGCCCCCTAGCCAACACCCCTGCCTTCGTCTTCACCAAACCTGTCCCCTTCAAACCCTAGCCGCCCCTGTATCCTTCACCATGAAAGCCGGCGGCACGGACGCTGGTGACCTCGCCCTTAACACCATAGAACCCCCTTACCGTCCTGAACCCAAATCTATCAACCACACACCTCGAATCCTATCTCGCCTTCTCGAATCTTCATTTGAAGATTCGAGTCGGAACCCGATTTACACCAACCGACCTCAGCTTCACACCAGACACTCCCCAGACCCTCCTCGTGACCAAACCATACTTGGTTTGGTCCGAATCTGATCAGGGAAGCATGAATCCCAGATCTGAGTCTTGGAACTTTGTAGTTCTTCGTCACTGGTTCAACCGAAGAGATTAAGGTCTAATGGACTTTAATCAAAGTATTTCTCATCTGAGAAACACTTCGATTAAAGTCCGTTCAGCCTTAAGAAAGGCCTGACCGAGTCCGAGTTAAGGTTTTGATCTTTTACGGTTTAAGGTGAGTTCTTTCTTTTCTTATTTGTTTTGGTTCATTTGTTTGTTGTAAGGGTCTGTTCATGTTCTGTTTGTGTCCTTGACTTTTATCAACTGTGCCTTGACCACTTTGCCTGAACTTCTGTTGTTTGATTAAGCCCTTCCATTTGTTCTGATAATGTGTATGAAAGTGTTGTGCAATTAGCTGATTTTCAATTTGGACTGACTAGTTGACTCCTCGAGTGTAATTCTGTTTAGTCAGTATAATTCGAATCATGCATCGATACTGTTTAAATGTCTGATTTTTGGCTACGATTGTGTATGTTAATGCTAATAAGTCGAGTCGACATATGTCGTCAATTAGTTTCAGCTGTCCGAACAATAACAAATCGACTTACTTCTGCTAAGCATTTGTTGAATCAATTAAGAACCAGTTCTGTTTACTTATAGCTGTTGATTTGGATCAGTAATGTAAAAGGGATGTTTGGTTTAAATTCTGAATTGGAGGGCATGTGCACTTGTGCACAGCATGTGCATTGGTGCACCTCATGTGCTTTGTGCACAACCTGTGGCCTGCATTAAAGGTCTTTGTTAAGTTTTAAATAATTTGACAGCATATGCTGTCAGATACATTCTGCTGCCCATACTCTACTTTAACCTCAAAAAATAATAAACAATACTTAAAGTGAGTCTGTCAGGGAATATCATGGGTTTTGTTCATACTTAATTAGCCAATTGGAATCTGAAAATGAAAGGCACATGGGAGGGGTACTGTGATATTCTAAACAGGCTGTTAAAAGGGGTAGTATTAAGGCTTATAAATGGAGGGAGGACATCTGATAGAGAGACAGACAGAGATATACACACGGATCCTAAGATTAGAAAAAAAACACACACACATAATAGAGGGAGGCACACTGTGAGGAATATTTTTGAAAGAAAGAGAGGGTGATACACATTGAGGGATACATGCACACACACGACACACAAAAGAGACAGAACTCAGATTGAATATTTGAGAACTGAAAATTCTGAAAAAAAACCAGAAAAACTGGAAAAGATTCCTTTCTGATAACTCAAGCATATTTTCAAAACTGAAGATTGACATTGGATTTTGAAAAGAAAGGAGACAGGGAGAGGGATATCACAAAAATCAGAAGCTGTTTTCTTCCTGTTGTTTGTTCGATTCCCAGTTTGTTTACCCTGTTTCAAATAAGTGCTGATTTCTTCAAGTATCAGCTAGGATTCTGCTGTTTGGTTCTTATTGGTTGTTTTCTTTTGGAGTTAGACTGTTTGATTCTTGAGCCCACTCCCCTGCTTTGTTGCTATCATTTTGTTACCTCTTCCCATTGGCTATAACTGCATCTTGCATTGGGATTTTGTTACCTGTTGTTACTGCTGCTGCACTTGTTGTCATTGTTACTCTGCTGACTGCCCTCTTCTTCAATTGTCAAATATTTCCAGGTACACAACCTCTGAAACCATGTATTGTTGAGAGTTTGAGTTTGAAGCAGAAATAAGAAAATGAACATCTGTTTATGTTATAATACTGGTGGTCAAAATAGGTTAAATGCTAGTTCAGCCTGTATTTGTTTAACTGCAAACTGCAAACATTCTGTATAAACTAACATACATTCTGTTTGAGATGAACTATTAGATAGCATTGTTTAATAGTAATGACAATATGACATAGACAGTATGTTTGATTTAGTATACATTCAGTTCAGTATAACATTCTGTTTAATTTAGTTATGGCAGTATAACATAGAGTCATGGCAAGCACCTGTATGTATTTTGTCCAGACCACTGAATTGACAAATCTATGGTACTGGGTCCGGGATAAATGTATCCCAAACCAACTCTCATGCAGTCACATTAAGAGTCTGGCTATGATTGCCAGCTCTCCTATCAGATTATTTGTTCCGATATAGGTTCGATATCGGATCTCGGTATAGATTCCTTGTTTCGAAATAATGCGATGACTGTTGAGGAAAACTAATAGGCGTTTTGAGTTCAATTAGTAGTAATTTTCCTAATAAACAGCCAATTTCGTTTATCAAGTTCAAATGGGTTAGAGTTTAAAAAATAAAACTTGGAGGTCGTTAAATATAACTCAGTATATGTTGTTAGTTTGCTTGCAATCTCACTTAGCAAATTAATAAGCGTATTCACTCGATGAAGACAAAGCATGAGGTAACTTTCACCTCATAAACGATCAATCAGGTAATCAAACAAATTTAGGTTCGGCAAACATAATAAAGATTCAGTCTGTATTTTTTCAAATAAGTAAGTTCGGTATCATCTTTCTTTTTTTTAGAGACAAACGTAGTAGAAATGTAGTCACTGTAGGATACCCTTCTAAAATCATGAGACGAGCCTTGCCAAATAGAATGCAAATTGCGGGGCCCTCAATAAATAATCATAATAAATATTTAGAATTCAGGTTAGGCCGTTTAGTGGATCTCATGGCCTTCCCAAAAAAAAAATAATGATGCGTTAGACTCTTTAGGCGCGGCTTGATTAAATCATATTCTTAAGTTCGGGTGCACATTGATGTGACCCAAATCCAAATCTCAACGAAGTCAAAATGTGTTGACGATCACGGGCGCATTGATTGTGACGTGGTTCGAGATGCATTTTCACGACGCTGCAATTCTATAAAAATAAGTGACAATGATAAAAACGGTTTTAAGTTTAATAAAAGCACGTAAGTCATAACATGTATTTAAATCAGATATTTAGCCATTATAATAGTTTAAGCGACCGTGCTAGAACCACGGGATCCGAGGGTGCCTAACACCTTTCCTCGGGTCAACAGAATTCCTTACTTAGAATTTCTGGTTCGCAGACTTCATTTGGAAAAGTCGAAAATTTCCTCGATTTGGGATTCAAGATAAACCGGTGACTTGGGACACCAAAAGCCAAACCTTTCCCAAGTGGCGACTCTGAATTAAATAAATAATCTCATTTCGAATATTGTCACTTAAATTGGAAAAACTCCCCTCGCGCATCTTACCCTTCGGGGCGGGCGCGCAAAAAGGAGGTGTGACAGCTCTGGCGACTCCACTGGGGATCGAACCCAGAACCACTGGTTCAGGGTTCAAGAATTCGAGCTTAGAATAATTGTTATATTTGGCTTTATTATCTGATCTTTATTACATGTTTTTGCATAACGTGCTAAATGTCGTCTTTTACCGCTTTGATATTATCTGAACTGTATATAAACTGTGCCGAAACCTTTCTCTTCTTACCTCCGGGGAGAAGCTCGCTGGTCGAGACTCCCTATTCTGTTAGTGTCAATACCTGAAATAAGAAAGAGGTCGGACAAGTTACAAAGCCGGACGATCTCGCGGGTCCCCGGTACGTAGCCCCCTCCTCGACTCGAGTTGTCCGCTCGAGTACACAGTCTAGAACAAATACCCAGGTTACGAACCTAGAATAACTTGACTTCATGCCGGATCCCTAGTAGGAACGCTTATTTGCATCATGTTGTATTTGGCTTAGGGGACTCAACATAGGGGTTGGGTCCGTCTAGGACAGGCAACCTGAAACGAAAAAGAACACCCTGCTGCATCCTATTTGTTTTGTGCATTTATTTGCTTCGGTTCCGCATGCTGACCGGTTTCTAAAAAAAAAGGGAAAAATAACAGCGTAGGGAGATAATTACTTATTTTGGAAAAATAAAACCAATGTTCAAGTATTGTCAAAACCTCGCCGGAATTTTTCTAAAAAAAAAGAATAAAAACAAAATTTGTCTTCTTAGTTCAAGTTATTAAAAAATATATATATATATATATAAAAATTTCTTTTTATCACTTCCAAAATCAAAAAAAGAGAAGGTATTTATTTTAAAAGTAAAAAAAAAAACGGAAAATTCATAATTCAAAAAAAATGTGTTGTTTCTTTCGTAATACCCCTTTTGTAAATTCAGACTAATAGTCCAAATATTTCCTAAAAAAAATATAATAATAAATATTTTCTTTAGTCTTTATCTCTTTTCAAAAAGAAAAAAAAATATAAAAAAGTATTCTTGATTTCTAGGTTTATTCGATTCTTCTATTTATGATACGCCCGAACTACGCCGGTTTGATTCTCACCGGATGTGAGATACGTAGGCAACCCTCGTCGGGTTCAACCCCATTTTTGCTAAAATAGCCAAAATCAATAAATAAATAAAAAATGCGTTTCAAACTTTTAAAAAAAAAGAGTCGTAAATAAATCGGGTGACGCTGTTTTGTCATAAATAGCCGAATGTTCCCGAAAGGGACAACGGAAGGCTGACTTTGCATAAATATCCACCTTTGGGTCTTGTTTAGCATTTTTATCCAGTAGACCCACACAACCTTAAAATCTTCGTCCCCGAAGTGTTTAAAGGCCGTGTTCAAAACTTGATCCCCTCTGTAAAAAATTTTGAGTCAGTTCGTTTTGTTAAAATCACCTTAATAAATGTGCAGGATGAGCACGATGCAAAATGAACATTTTTCAATAATGACCAAAATCCCTGTCAAGTTACGGCTATGGTGGAATGATCTAGGTGTTGAAGGACAAAATGAGGTTAAGAAATATCTGAAAGGTCTTGTGGGTTTATTGGAAATCCAGCCTCGGGGAGATATCATAAGAGCTTTGGTTACCTATTGGGACCCGGCGCACAATGTTTTCCATTTCTCTGATTTTGAACTCACCCCGACTTTGGAAGAAATGGCCGGATACATCGGGAATACTGAACTTCCCGTGAGGGAAAAATACTTGGTCGCCCTAAGAGTCGTCACGGTACATCGGTTCCTAGATTCATTGAAAATACCTAGAACAGTCCACAACCCGGATCTGGCAGCCGGATTTTGTACTCCATGCTTCATATATGATAGGTACGGTCACGAGGGGGGATTCAATAATCCAGTCAACAAACTGTGCAGCAAAGGAGTTCGTCAGAAGTGGGACAAGCACAGATGGGTAGCATTCACGATGATGTTCCTGGGCTTTCTGGTATTTCCAAGGAAAGACGGAAACATTGATTTGAAAATATCCGGGGTCGTCAGCACTTTACTCACGCAAAGTGACAGTACTCTCACGCCTATGGTGGTATCTGACATCTTTCGAGCTCTTACAGCTTGTAAAGCTGGGGGAGATTTCTTCGAAGGTTGTAACTTGCTCCTACAGATATGGATGACCGAGCACCTCTGCCATCATTCCGAGATTTTGAGCCATGGTTCCCCAGAAAAGACCTGCATAGAAGAATCTTACACGAGAACCAAAGAGATCATTTTGCCCAAAGGAGTCCTGGCATGGACCTCGTTCTTTCAAGCTCTTACTGCCAGCCAAATACAATGGACGTTGGGATGGTTGCCTGTTGATGAGATCCTATATATGTCTGCAGCTAAAACTCATTTCTTACTGATGGGGCTTAAGAGCATTCAACCTTACGCACCCTGCCGAGTTTTGAGACAGTTCGGAAGATGCCAGACAGTACCTCATGAGGAAGATCTTAGCACTCAAGCAGTTGAAATAAGTCCTAACGGACAATTCCCAGAAGCAAAGATTCGCCAAATCTGGAGTGAGTGTCAATATTTGAAATCAGATACTTGCGTGCGGGATCGAGCCAAAGGAGAGACGGCGCCAGGTTACCTTGCATGGTATAGAAGGGAATTTGAGCATGAAAGGCCGGCTAAGAGACCCCACATCCGGGATTTCACTGAATCATCGCAAAGGCAGTAAGTAGGATTGGTTAGCAAAGGAAAGAGGCTATTGCGCCGAAATCAGCAGGTTGAAGCAGCAAGTGGAAAGCTTGAAATACGAGCACAACGTGCAAATTGCTACCGATCTGGGAGAGCGGAACAGGTTAATTCAGGAAAACGAAATGCTCAGAGCCCAGATCAAACAGATAAGGGTGGATGCGGATAAACAGCCAAGGCGTCGATCAGACGAGCAGCTGATAAAAAGGCTAAAAAGTGAAATCAGGGAATGGCAAGATGGTTTGGAGAAATCTGAAAACGTCATAGCAGAGCTCAGGGCACAGTGGGATACAAGAGCAGATAAGCATCGCAGATACCTGAATCAATTGGAAGGCGACCACGAGAAGACTGTTGCTAAAATAAATAGAGAGATGGCTGCACTTGAGATCAAAGCAGTTAATCAGGCCAAGGATTTCCAAATTGAGAGCCAATACTGGTACGACTCAATAGCCCAGATAAAGTTGGAAGTACGGCGACTGAAGCATCAGCATATACAGGATGCTCAAGTATTCAAGATATGTAGCGATCAGATAAAACGCCTACTCGTAGAGAAAAAGCAAACCAGAGATAGGATCAAGGCCATTGCCCATGCCATCACCAGACGATGTCTACGATGTGAGAACATGTCCAGCGTTACCGTCCTCTCGGCAGTAATGGGTTATGTCAAGCAGACTATGCATGAGCTGGATCAACTTGAGAGGGATCTCACGCCTAGGACCGCGGCGAGGCCGAACGATGCCCCGCGGACACCAATTTTCAAAACCATAATGCATTCATAGATCAAATCTACATCTTAGCATCTTCTGCTTGTTTTTCCCATCAGGGTGATTTTAGTCTATTTTGAATCTATGTTTATTTTTAAAGTTTGCTTTTTCTTTTGCAAAATGTAGTTTGTAATAGAACATTTTTCAACAATAAAAAGGTTGTTCTTTTACGATCATCTGTGTTTTTCGAACTACGTAATGATCTGATTCACGTAGGCATCGTGATACGTAGGCAATCCTCATCGGATCCGGTCACATTTCTTTTGCTGCAAATAAAAAAAATATAAAATAAAAAAAAAACAAAAGAGAAAAAGAAAAGAAAAGAAAGGAAAAAAAAACTAATAAAAATGCCGGAATGACGCATGCTCTCGTAGCAAACATATAGTAATCCACTCAACTATATAGGTGCATCATGCCCAACGTGAGATTAACTATCTGTTATTTGCTACAAATTAACCGTGCGTTTGTCGTTGAGCATTTCCAGGGTTTTTAAAAAGACGGTTGGTTTGGTGAAAGTCTAGCCTCGCACTCATATTTCACGAGGTCAAGGAGAAGTGTTCAACTACCTGTTGTTAGGGCCAGAAGCAGTACTCACACTTACTTCACCAGGTCAAAAGGAAGTGTGGAAATGTCTTCAGAAATTCCATTGCAAACGATCCCTGTTTCTGAGGAAAGCTCAATCTCAGCCGTCCTCACACTTGAATCCGCAACTGCGGAGGAAAATAGAATCCTACGGCTCCGCATGCTGGAAATGCTGGACGATTGGAATAATGGGAAAGAGCCGCCAAGTGTCGTCCCCGGATTCCCTGAATTATTCTCCAGGTCAAGTGGAACGTCTAATGTCCCCATAAATTATCCTGCTACCCCATTTGGGTACCCAGCCACCTCCGCCTTCTCTGCTGGATCACCTTCTGAGCCTCATCCCCGAATGTCGGCCACTGATGCAAGCATGAACATCTTTGCTGCATCGCCTTGCCCGGTTACGGCACAGCCCACCACGGACAAGCCAAGCTTTCACTCATCCTCTTTTACATTCCAAGCACCATCGTTCTCAATGGAACCAACTAGGTTCGCTACCAGTACCAATCCTCTACCGCCTCAGTGCGAGCTTGCACCTGGGCAGGATCAGAACCCCAGAATTGCAGAACAAAATGAGATTGCCAAGAGAATGAGAAGCCTTGAACAAAGTTTGAAGAATATGCAAGGGTTGAGCGGACAAAAGAGCGTCTCTTACGCCGACCTGTGCATGTTCCCTCACGTGCACCTGCCAACGGGTTTCAAGACCCCCAAGTTTGAGAAATACGATGGGCACGGTGACCCCATTGCACATCTTAAGAAATACTGCAACCAATTGCGGGGAGCCGGCGGAAAAGAAGAACTGCTAATGGCATATTTTGGGGAAAGTCTAGTAGGGATAGCTTCAGAATGGTATATGGATCAGGAAATGTCCCGATGGCATATATGGGATGATCTCGCCAGAGATTTTGTAAAACAATTCCAGTATAACATCGACATTGCGCCAGACCGAAACTCTCTGTCAAATTTAAAGAAGAAACCTTCTGAAAGCTTTAGAGAGTATGTTATTAAGTGGCGTGAGCAGGCGTCGAGAGTGAAGCCTCCCATGGATGAAGTGGAAATGGTCACTACCTTTCTCCAGGCTCAAGAGTCTGACTATTTCCAAAACATGATGTCAGCCATGGGTAAGCCATTCGCAGAAGCGATCAAGATTGGAGAGATGGTGGAAAATGGTTTGAAAACGGGTAGGATTCTGAGTCAAGCAGCCATAAGGGCAACCTCCCAGGCCGTCCAAAGCGGGTCCGGAGGAACGACGAGGGGAAGAAGAAGGAAGAAACGACTATGGCAGCCTCTGAAGCAAGGGAGTATCGTCATCCCAGGCCCCATTTTCCGGAAAGAGCCCCACAACACTACTACCCCCACTCAAGTCTGGCATATGCTCATCAACCTTATATGGTCATGAATGCCCAACCTTATAACCATCCATCACAACAAGCCAACTGAGGCCCAGCTCCACCTCCCAGAAATCAGCCTCCATACCGCAACCACTATAACCCACAACCCCCACAGAATAACTTTCGCCCTCAGGAGCCACCTCGACGGCGGACTTTCACGCCCATCGGTGAACAATACTCTACTTTATTCCCTAAGCTAGTCCAGTTGGGTTTCTTGCAACCAATTCCCCAAACAAGGCAAAACCCAACATCGCCTTCTTACAAAGCCGGAGTCAGATGCTCCTATCATTCAGGGGCTGAGGGACATGATACAAACGACTGCTGGTCATTGAAAAGAGTGGTCGAAAATTTGATAGAGCAGGGGAAAATAGTGCTAAGGGACGAAGAAATCCCGAATGTGACTAACAATCCATTGCCTGCTCACAATAATGGGCCGCTGATCGGAATGATTTGTGAAGACAAAGAGTTCGACCCTGCTCTGAAAGCCATAATTGCCATTGTCGATACGGGGAAGAGGCTTGAAATAGACCAGAAACCAGAGAAGGGAAAGGAGGTCAAGGCTATAAAGAGCAAGCCTGAAAAGAAGATAGAGAAGAAAGTGGTCCCTGTAAAAAATGAAGTTCTTTACATACCACGAGGTCGAGCTGAGAAGACGCAGAACTTCGGGATCAAAAAGACGAAACCTATGTACGTTCCGAAAGGGGCCTATGTGGTCCGGGGGACGATTCAACCACCTCGGCTGAATGAGCCAGTGGTTATCGGACGCGTGCCACAAAAGCCAGTGACCAACCCGTCCACAGTGCCGTGGAATTATCAAAAGACTTTGGTGATGTACAAAGGTAAAGAGGTCATGGGAGAACTTCCAGAAAATACTTTCATTGGAAGGTATTCAAATACCCAAGAACTGAACAACGCCACACAAAGGCGCTTCCCTCCAAAGAAGCCAGTGAGTGTTGAAGAAGCGGAAGTGTTCTTCCAACAAATGAAGATGCCGGATTACGAAGTGATAGATCAGCTGCGTAAGTACCCTGAGCAAGTATCCATGCTGTCATTATTGATGAGGTCAACCGAGCATCAAAGGATCCTACTGAAAACCCTGAATGAAGCATATGTACCAGTTGAAACCTCGGTGGAGCAACTAGAGCGGATGACAGAAAGATTCTTCGCCGTCAACCAAATCTCTTTCAGCAAGAATGATTTACCCCCGGAAGGAGCGGCACGCTACAAAGGCTTTGCATCTAACAGTTAAATGCGAAGACTATTATGTCAAGCGAGTAATGTTGGATGGGGGATCAGGTGTTTACATTTGCCCGCTCTCCACGCTACAAAGGATGGAAATTGGAACCGGAAGGATCCGACCCAACAATGTCTGCGTAAGAGCTTTCGACGGCATCAAGAGAGATACCATGGGAGAAATATACCTGCTGCTGGTCATAGGACCAGTCGAATTTCGAGTAACCTTCCAGGTAATCGACATGGACACATCCTACAATTTTCTCCTTAGCAGACCTTGGATCCATGCGGCAGGAGCCATTCCTTCCACTCTTCACCAGATGATGAAGTTCGAGTACGAAGACCGAGAGATCGTGGTCCACGGGAAAGATGAGCATGCCATTTATCGGGACCCATCCATCCCGTACCTTGAACCGAGGGAAGGAAGTGAACATACGGTCTATCAAGCTTTCGAGATTGTGCTGGCAGAGCAGCACGAAGAGGGAATACCCTGCCCCCAGCCTTTCTTGTCTAACGCCTCGGTTATGGTGGCCAAAGAGATGATTCGCCACGGATTTAGGCCAGGGAAGGGACTTGGACGAACCCTTCAGGGAATAACAGAACCCATTACTTTGCCAGTCATCAAGAAACCTTTTGGACTAGGTTTCAAACCTACTCCAGCAGACGAAGAATGGGCAAAGAAAAGGAGAAATGAGGGTTGGAAGTTACCTCAACCACTGCCGGATTTATATGTGACTTTCATCAGGCCAAGGTACGTTGAAGAAAATGATGAGGTCTTCACAGCTGAGGAAATCGAGGAGATATGTGGGGCAATGAGGGAGATGCTCTACGAGATTCACATGGTTCAGCCAGGTGAAGGAACGAGCACTGCTGAGATGTTGTACATGGGGCCGAGCGCCCAACTCCAAAACTGGGAGGCTACGCCATTCCCGACTAGACGGAAGTCCGGGTATACCTGTCCTGCCACCTTTCCTGTGTCACAAGTTATCTCCGGGACATAACTTGAACGTTTTCTTCTTTTCTTTGTTGTTGTTTTGAATCCCTAGTTGTAAACATTGTTGTCTTCCAACTTTCCAAAGAAAATAAAAAAAATCGTCATTGCTTTCCCATTCTTTCTTTTGTTCTAATTTTTTATTAGTTTTCCTTTCATCTTCCTTTTCAGTCCTAATAATGCGGCTTTAAATATGACATGCTTGCGGACTTCACGCCCAGATCACAATGAGCTATTTAACTGCGAATTAATGAACCCAGAACCAGAATATGATGCGGAAGAGGCTTTTAGGGAGATAAACCGAGAGTTGGAATATTTCGAGAATAAACCTAAGCCAAATCTGAATGACACTGAACCGGTAAATTTAGGAACCCCGGAAGAAATCCGGGAGACCAAGATAAGCATTCACACGGACAAGAAAACGCGAGAGGCGATAATTCAACTTCTTTTTGAATTTAAAGACGTGTTTGCTTGGTCATATGATGACATGCCGGGGCTAGGTGTTGATCTAGTGGTTCATAAATTGCCGATTCATCCTGATTGTCCTCCAGTTCAACAAAAGCAACGAAAGTTCAAAACTGAGGTCAGTGACAAGATTAAAGAGGAGATCACCAAACAACTGAAAACGGGAGTGATTCGGGTAGTCCAATATACAACATGGTTGGCAAATGTGGTTCCAATACCGAAAAAGGACGGGAAAACTCGGGTATGTGTAGATTACCGAGATCTGAACAGAGCAAGTCCTAAAGATAATTTCCCGCTGCCCAACATCCACATCCTCGTTGATAATTGCGCCAAACACGAGATACAGTCTTTTGTAGATTGTTATGCTGGGTATCATCAGGTATTGATGGATGAAGAGGACGCCGAGAAAACTGCCTTCACCACGCCTTGGGGCACCTACTGTTACCGGGTCATGCCATTTGGTCTGAAGAATGCTGGGGCTACTTACATGAGGGCCATGACTTCCATTTTCCATGACATGATGCACCAGGAAATAAAGGTGTACGTGGATGACGTGATAGTCAAGTCCAGGACGCAGGATAATCACATCCAAGACTTGAGGAAGTTCTTCGAGAGGCTAAGGAAGTATGACTTGAAGCTGAACCCAGCCAAATGTGCTTTCGGAGTTCCGTCGGGCAAACTTTTGGGTTTCATCGTAAGCAGGAGAGGTATCGAGCTAGATCCAACTAAGATAAAATCCATCAGAGATCTGCCTCCCCCAAAAACAAAGAAAGACGTGATGAGTCTTTTGGGCAGGTTGAACTACATCAGTCGGTTTATTGCCCAGCTGACAAGCACGTGTGAGCCCATATTCAAGCTGTTAAGGAAAGATGCGGCGATCAAATGGACACCTGAGTGTCAAGAAGCCTTTGATAAAGTCAAAGAATACCTTTCGAATCCCCCGGTCTTGGTCCCTCCAGAACCGGGAAGGCCACTTTTCTTATATCTAACAGTCTTGGAGAACTCTTTCGGCTGCGTCCTCGGGCAACACGACGTAACCGGAAAGAAGGAGCAAGCAATCTACTACTTGAGCAAGAAATTCACCGGCTACGAGGCCAAATACACTCTACTGGAAAGGACATGCTGCGCTCTCACATGGGTTGCTCAAAAGCTGAGACATTATCTCCAAGCCCACACTATGTTCCTCATAAGTAGGTTGGATCCTTTGAAGTATATATTTCAGAAACCAATGCCTACTGGGAGACTGGCTAAATGGCAAATCTTGCTTACGGAATTTGACATAGTTTATGTCACTCGCACGGCAATGAAAGCCCAGGCGTTAGCGGATCATTTGGCGGAAAATCCGGTCGATGAGGAATACCAGCCATTGGACACCTACTTTCCGGATGAAGAGGTAAACACCGTAGAAGTGATCTCGGAGGAAGCTCATGTTTGGAAGATGTTCTTTGACGGAGTCGTGAACGCCAAGGGTGTAGGTATTGGGGCAATATTGATCTCGCCTTCCGGTCAACATTATCCCGCCACAGCTAGACTTCGTTTCTTTTGCACAAATAATATAGCTGAGTACAAAGCCTGCATTATGGGCATGCATATGGCAATCGATTAGGATGTCGAAGACTTACTGATTATGGGAGACTCTGACCTGATCATTTGGCAAGCTCAAGGCGAATGGGAAACTCGGGATGTCAAACTTATCCCTTACCGACAGCATGTAGAGGACCTCAGCAAGCCCTTTACGTCAATAGAGTTCAGGTATATTCCGAGGTGCCACAATGAACTGGCAGATGCACTTGCTACTTTGGCTTCAATGCTACCCTACCCGGGCAACGCCCACGTCGATCCGTTGGAAATCCAAATCAAGGAAAGACACGGTTACTGCAGTGTAATCGAGGCGGGATCAAATACGCAGCCTTGGTACCATGACATCAAGAAATTCCTGAAGACACAAGAGTACCCCGAGCACGCTACTGGAGATCAGAAGAGGACCATTAGGCGACATGCAAGTGGTTTCTTTCTAAGCGGTGAATTGTTATATAAGAGGACCCCGGACCTCAATCTCCTAAGATGTGTCGATATCGAGGAATCGAGAAAGATCATGCACGAAGTACACGCAGGTGTGTGCGGACCTCACATGAACGGGTATGTCTTAGCGAAGAAAATCCTCCGAGCAGGTTATTACTGGATGACCATGGAAAAAGATTGCTTTAGCTTTGTCCGGAAGTGTCATCAGTGTCAGGTGCACGGTGATTTGATTCATGCACCTCCCACGGAGTTGCATCCCATGTCCGCACCTTGGCCATTTGTCGCATGGGGCATGGACGTCATTGGACCAATCGAACCGAAGGCTTCGAATGGACACAGGTTTATACTGGTTGCCATCGATTACTTCACAAAATGGGTAGAAGCTGTCACTCTCAAGTCAGTCACTAAGAAAGCTGTGGTGGATTTTGTACACTCAAATCTTATTTGTCGTTTCGGTATTCCTGCGACTATCATTACAGATAATGCAGCAAACTTGAACAGTTACTTGATGGGAGATGTATGCGAGCAGTTCAAGATAACGCATAGGAATTCTACTCCTTATCGGCCGAAAGCCAATGGTGCTGTGGAAGCTGCAAATAAAAACATCAAGAAGATTTTGAGGAAAACGATCCAAAGTTCCCGACAGTGGCATGAGCAGTTACCTTTTGCATTATTGGGGTACCGCACTACGGTACGCACATCGGTGGGAGCGACTCCTTATCTTTTGGTTTATGGGACCGAGGCTGTAATACCGGCAGAGGTAGAAATTCCTTCGCTTCGAATCATTGTCGAAGCAGAAATCGAAGACAGCGAGTGGGTCAAGGCTCGACTGGAGCAATTGACGTTGATTGATGAAAAGCGAATGGCCGCAGTTTGTCACGGACAGTTATACCAACGAAGGATGGCCCGTCCTTACAACAAGAAAGTCCGACCCCAGAATTTCGAAGTAGGTCAGCTGGTACTAAGGCGTATTCTGCCGCATCATGAAGAAGCAAAAGGAAAGTTTGCCCCAAATTGGAAAGGCCCATACATCGTAAGGAAGATATTGCCGAGAGGAGCATTGTATTTAGGTGATATCGAAGGAAATGACCCCGACACAGCAGTAAATGCAGATGCAGTCAAGAGATACTACGTCTAGATCATACTCCAGTGGTCCTGGCACATTTGAAAATGGCGAAGGTTTTATCCCCCACTACTCCCAAACACTACCCAATTCTCTCTACCAACTTTTGAGCCGCTTACAAAACAAACAAAAAAACAAAAAAAAAACAAACCAAAATTTGATTGAGGCCTGAACTACGTTTGACTTGATTCCGAAAGGATACGTAGGCAGCCTCTCCCTGAGGTTCAGTCACACCAACAATAAAATCCCATTCACCCTGAAATTGAAACCGGGGCACGTCGAGCAGTTTAGAAGTTAGTATCATCTACCTCTCTTTACCAAGCACAAGCCTTCAGATCAATTACCAAAGATAGTGGGAAACCAATAAGCGTCACAAATGGAGACCGGCACACTCTGAATTGAGAGAGATAAAATGAGAGAGTCTCGTCGGTGAAAACCTTCGGGCACCACGAGGCGACGGGAGTAGAGAAACCAAAATGAGAGAGCTTGTTGAGTAAAAACTCACAAAGAGTGCTATCAAGCGATGACAGGAAGAGAAATGAGAGAGGTCAGCCAGCGAAAACCCGCAAAGGGCGCTGTCGGCCGAAAAAGAATGACTCTACCCCAAGGAAGCCTCGGCAAAGTTCCACTGGTTTGGAATCACAGATCCGTTCTGGTTCAGGGAAACGCAAGTTCATGGAAGATCAGGCGTCCAGTCCAAAGAGCATGTCATGTCATCTAAAGCCAGCGTTATCTTCCTCAGATAAGTCTTTCTCGTCCCGAAAAGGACACTCCCTTCCTGAAATTTGTTTTCTCCTTTCTTTGCTTCTCTTCAAATCCCTTTTGTGTTTTAACCCCAAGTTCAGGATACACCGGAAAGGGCAGGTGGCAGGTTTGTTTGCACGGAATCCCGTCTCATGAAGGAAAGCGCCTCATTTCGTTGGTACGATTGCCCAAGCCTGATGGATCATGACGTTTGATGGTGTTTAAAGAGGAAAGAGAGAAATCTTCCCCAGCAAGTCCGCCTTCGGACAAATCCCCACAGAGTCTCCCCCTGTACAAATCCCCCACAGAGTCTCTCTTTTTGTACAAATCCCCACAGAGTCTCCCCAATATAAAAAAAATGGAATCTCCCCAGCACATCCCAGCGAGTCCCTTTGTAAAAATTCCCCAACAAGCTTACCCCAACAAATCCTAGAAAGCCCGCTTTGAAATAAATCCCCAGCATGCCCCATTGCACAAAATCCACACAAAGAGTCCACTTTGTGAATATTCCCCCCACAGAGCCTCCTTTTGTACAAATTCCCACAGAATACCTCCAATAAAATCCCCGTTGAGAACCTCCAAGCAAAACGGGACAAAAAAGGGGGAAAAGAAAGAAAAGAAAAAGAGCCTTACGAGGCAAATCATCACAGAATTTGGAAATGCAAGCCTGAGCAGTCTAGAGGGTTTCGCCATTCGAATCAAATCAATGGCGGGACTTCGCAACAGAAATAGAGACGCAACAAAGCAATGGGGAACGATCAAGGTCACCGAACCGACCGTCATTTCCGAACTAACAATTGTTCTTTGTTTGAAAAGTTGAAACAGGTATAATCCAAGACAACCGTGCAAGAAGCAGGTGTCGCCCAAAGAGGAAGGTACATGGGTACAAGAAACATTTTGGCAATAAGGAATTCACTCGAAAGGTAAGTTTCCACGAAACTCCCTTTTATCCTCTACTAAAACAAGAAAATTCAAAAAAGGGAGATCGTTTAGTATTCTCGAACTTTGTCCCCAGCCAATCAGCATTAGGGTTTTAAACCTTAAACTGAACTTTTTTCATTCAGCCAGCATTAGGGTTTTAAAACCCTAAACTGAGCTTTTCCATGCAATCAGCATTAGGGTTTTAAACCCTAAACTAAATTTTCCTTTTAGTCAACATTAGGGTTTTAAACCCTAAACTGAACTTTTTCCTTTCAGCCAGCATTAGGGTTTTAAACCCTAAACTGAGCTTTTCCATGCAATCAGCATTAGGGTTTTAAACCCTAAACTGGATTTTCCTTTTAGTCAGCATTAGGGTTTAAAACCCTAAACTGAATTTTCCTTCAGTCAGCATTAGGGTTTTAAACCCTAAACTGAACTTTTCCTTTCAGCCAGCATTAGGGTTTTAAACCCTAAACTGAGCTTTTCCATGCAATCAGCATTAGGGTTTTAAACCCTAAACTGAATTTTCCTTTTAGTCAGCATTAGGGTTTTAAACCTTAAACTGAACTTTTTTCATTCAGCCAGCATTAGGGTTTTAAACCCTAAACTGAGCTTTTCCATGCAATCAGCATTAGGGTTTTAAACCCTAAACTGAATTTTCCTTTAGTCAGCATTAGGGTTTTAAACCCTAAACTGAACTTTTTCCATTCAGCCAACATTAGGGTTTTAAACCCTAAACTGAACTTTTTCCATTCAGCCAGCATTAGGGTTTTAAACCCTAAACTGAGCTTTTCCATGCAATCAGCATTAGGGTTTTAAACCCTAAACTGAGCTTTTCCATGCAATCAGCATTAGGGTTTTAAACCCTAAACTGAATTTTTCCTTTAGTCAGCATTAGGGTTTTAAACCCTAAACTGAATTTTTCCTTTAGTCAGCATTAGGGTTTTAAACCCTAAACTGAACTTTTCCTTTCAGCCAGCATTAGGGTTTTAAACCCTAAACTGAGCTTTTCCATGCAATCAGCATTAGGGTTTTAAACCCTAAACTGAATTTTCCTTTTAGTCAGCATTAGGGTTTTAAACTTTAAACTGAACTTTTTTCATTCAGCCAGCATTAGGGTTTTAAAACCCTAAACTGAGCTTTTCCATGCAATCAGCATTAGGGTTTTAAACCCTAAACTGAATTTTTCCTTTAATCAGCATTAGGGTTTAAAACCCTAAACTGAATTTTCCTTCAGTCAGCATTAGGGTTTTAAACCCTAAACTGAGCTTTTCCATGCAATCAGCATTAAGGTTTTAAACCCTAAACTGAATTTTTCCTTTAATTAGCATTAGGGTTTTAAACCCTAAACTGAATTTTTTCCTTTCAATCAGCATTAGGGTTTTAAACCCTAAACTGAACTTTTTCCTTTCAGCCAGCATTAGGGTTTTAAACCCTAAACTGAGCTTTTTCATGCAATCAGCATTAGGGTTTTAAACCCTAAACTGAATTTTTCCTTTCAATCAGCATTAGGGTTTTAAACCCTAAACTGAACTTTTTCCTTTCAGCCAGCATTAGGGTTTTAAACCCTAAACTGAACTTTTCCATGCAATCAGCATTAGGGTTTTAAACCCTAAACTGAATTTTCCTTTTAGTCAGCATTAGGGTTTTAAACCCTAAACTGAACTTTTTCCTTTCAGCCAGCATTAGGGTTTTAAACTCTAAACTGAGCTTTTCCATGCTATCAGCATTAGGGTTTTAAACCCTAAACTGAATTTTCCTTTTAGTCAGCATTAGGGTTTTAAACCCTAAACTGAACTTTTTCCTTTCAGCCAGCATTAGGGTTTTAAACTCTAAACTGAGCTTTTCCATGCTATCAGCATTAGGGTTTTAAACCCTAAACTGAATTTTCCTTTTAGTCAGCATTAGGGTTTTAAACCCTAAACTGAACTTTTTCCTTTCAGCCAGCATTAGGGTTTTAAACCCTAAACTGAGCTTTTCCATGCAATCAGCATTAGGGTTTTAAACCCTAAACTGAATTTTCCTTTTAGTCAGCATTAAGGTTTTAAACCCTAAACTGAACTTTTTCCTTTCAGCCAGCATTAGGGTTTTAAACTCTAAACTGAGCTTTTCCATGCTATCAGCATTAGGGTTTTAAACCCTAAACTGAATTTTCCTTTTAGTCAGCATTAGGGTTTTAAACCCTAAACTGAACTTTTTCCTTTCAGCCAGCATTAGGGTTTTAAACCCTAAACTGAGCTTTTTCATGCAATCAGCATTAGGGTTTTAAACCCTAAACTGAATTTTTCTTTTAGTCAGCATTAGGGTTTTAAACCCTAAACTGAATTCTTCCTTTGTTCGGCGTTAGGGTTTTAAACCCTAAACTGAACCTTTCCCCAGCTAGTCGGTATTAGGGCTCCAACCCTGAACTGAGCATGCATATCCTCTTTCATCAATTTTATGAACTTCCTGGCGAATAATTAACGAAATTTTCCTAGTGAAACTGGGGCAGAAAATTTCGTTCGTTTGTTTTCTCCCGCAGGTCTAAACTCGACCCACATGGATCGAAATGACCCACGAGATGAGTCCCAGTTCGGAATCAAAGCAAAAAAAAAAAAAGAAGATGTCCCGAGATATCGGAGTAAATGGAAGGCGGATTGACTCCAACATTTGACTAAGGTCCTGAACCCTGCCAATCGCGTCTCACTCAATATCCCGGAGATTAAACAAGTCGCCGCAACTCGCAAGCATCAAGATTCAGATCGGAGTCTACAAGCAGAATCAGCTAAGACCCAAGATCAAGTCGTAAAAGAATCATAGAAAGGAATCTTATAACTAGCAGTTGACATGCATATAAGTAGTTAGTTCAGTTTCCAATTTTCGTTTGGTTGTAATAAGGCGGTCAGTGATGCAGCAGTGACAACAGCGACAGCAGTAGTAGCAAGCATTGCAATCCCATGGTAGTCCCAGCTACCAAAACTTCTCGAACTACATTGACCTGATTCCTGTTTAGCCCAGGATATGTAGGAAATCTTTGAAGCAAGATTCGGTCAGATCTTTCAAAAAACATGCTTCATATGGAGTGGTCCATAGGCAAAAATCGCTCATACACGCTCACTTTATCTTTGCACGGAAACTCTTCGTGTTTTCCGAACAAAGATGGGCAGCTGTGAGCACGTGATTTTTGTTTCACGACAATCGCTCCAAAACAAATAAAAAATAATAATAATCGGCTCCGCTGTACAAATTTTGGATTTTTACATGGCACTTTGTTGGTTATTTGCAATTTTTGCCCATTTTTACTTTATTAAAACAAAATAAAAAAATGTGTGTGTCATGCATAATTCGAACCGTAATCCGGTCGTTAAATAGAAAATCATGAATGGGCATCTTTGTCCGTGATTTTGTTTTGTTTGATTTTACCTATTTTGAAATATTTTTAGTGTGTGTGCAAATAATTGTATTGAGTGTGTATTTAATTTTTATTTTTGATTTTTTGCTTAGTTTTGTTTTTAAAATAAATAAGGAAAAGAAATAAAAATAAAAATAAAAAAATAAGAAAAGGTCCCTTCTTCTTCCGGATTGGGCCAATTTATTAAAATTGGCCCAAACAAACAATACCCAAACCAGGCCTGCCCGGTCCAGTCCAGCTGATGCCTAGAGAGTCCAAACGACGTCGTATTGATCCAGGTTGATCTGGGCCGTTGATCTCAGATTGATCAACGGCCAAGATCACCTCCCCATAACCCACTAATGGCCCCGACCCGTTTTCACCCGGACCAACCCAAACCCTTTACCCTCAAAACGACACCGTTCCACTTAAGCCCTAAGATCCAGACCGTAGATCTAGATTGATCTAACGGTTGAGATCCGCCCACCCACTAACTATATAAACCCTTTACCATACCCTGCCCCCTAGCCAACACCCCTGCCTTCGTCTTCACCAAACCTGTCCCCTTCAAACCCTAGCCGCCCCTGTATCCTTCACCATGAAAGCCGGCGGCACGGACGCTGGTGACCTCGCCCTTAACACCATAGAACCCCCTTACCGTCCTGAACCCAAATCTATCAACCACACACCTCGAATCCTATCTCACCTTCTCGAATCTTCATTTGAAGATTCGAGTCGGAACCCGATTTACACCAACCGACCCCAGCTTCACACCAGACACTCCCCAGACCCTCCTCGTGACCAAACCATACTTGGTTTGGTCCGAATCTGATCAGGGAAGCATGAATCCCAGATCTGAGTCTTGGAACTTTGTAGTTCTTCGTCACTGGTTCAACCGAAGAGATTAAGGTCTAATGGACTTTAATCAAAGTATTTCTCATCTGAGAAACACTTCGATTAAAGTCTGTTCAGCCTTAAGAAAGGCCTGACCGAGTCTGAGTTAAGGTTTTGATCTTTTACGGTTTAAGGTGAGTTCTTTCTTTTCTTATTTGTTTTGGTTCATTTGTTTGTTGTAAGGGTCTGTTCATGTTCTGTTTGTGTCCTTGACTTTTATCAACTGTGCCTTGACCACTTTGCCTGAACTTCTGTTGTTTGATTAAGCCCTTCCATTTGTTCTGATAATGTGTATGAAAGTGTTGTGCAATTAGCTGATTTTCAATTTGGACTGACTAGTTGACTCCTCGAGTGTAATTCTGTTTAGTCAGTATAATTCGAATCATGCATCGATACTGTTTAAATGTCTGATTTTTGGCTACGATTGTGTATGTTAATGCTAATATAGTCGAGTCGACATATGTCGTCAATTAGTTTCAGCTGTCCGAACAATAACAAATCGACTTACTTCTGCTAAGCATTTGTTGAATCAATTAAGAACCAGTTCTGTTTACTTATAGCTGTTGATTTGGATCAGTAATGTAAAAGGGATGTTTGGTTTAAATTCTGAATTGGAGGGCATGTGCACTTGTGCACAGCATGTGCATTTGTGCACCTCATGTGCTTTGTGCACAACATGTGGCCTGCATTAAAGGTCTTTGTTAAGTTTTAAATAATTTGACAGCATATGCTGTCAGATACATTCTGCTGCCCATACTCTACTTTAACCTCAAAAAATAATAAACAATACTTAAAGTGAGTCTGTCAGGGAATATCATGGGTTTTGTTCATACTTAATTAGCCAATTGGAATCTGAAAATGAAAGGCACATGGGAGGGGTACTGTGATATTCTAAACAGGCTGTTAAAAGGGGTAGTATTAAGGCTTATAAATGGAGGGAGGACATCTGATAGAGAGACAGACAGAGATATACACACGGATCCTAAGATTAGAAAAAAAACACACACACATAATAGAGGGAGGCACACTGTGAGGAATATTTTTGAAAGAAAGAGAGGGTGATACACATTGAGGGATACATGCACACACACGACACACAAAAGAGACAGAACTCAGATTGAATATTTGAGAACTGAAAATTCTGGAAAAAAAAACCAGAAAAACTGGAAAAGATTCCTTTCTGATAACTCAAGCATATTTTCAAAACTGAAGATTGACATTGGATTTTGAAAAGAAAGGAGACAGGGAGAGGGATATCACAAAAATCAGAAGCTGTTTTCTTCCTGTTGTTTGTTCGATTCCCAGTTTGTTTACCCTGTTTCAAATAAGTGCTGATTTCTTCAAGTATCAGCTAGGATTCTGCTGTCTGGTTCTTATTGGTTGTTTTCTTTTGGAGTTAGACTGTTTGATTCTTGAGCCCACTCCTCTGCTTTGTTGCTGTCATTTTGTTACCTCTTCCCATTGGCTATAACTGCATCTTGCATTGGGATTTTGTTACCTGCTGTTACTGCTGCTGCACTTGTTGTCATTGTTACTCTGCTGACTGCCCTCTTTTTCAATTGTCAAATATTTCCAGGTACACAACCTCTGAAACCATGTATTGTTGAGAGTTTGAGTTTGAAGCAGAAATAAGAAAATGAACATCTGTTTATGTTATAATACTGGTGGTCAAAATAGGTTAAATGCTAGTTCAGCCTGTATTTGTTTAACTGTAAACTGCAAACATTCTGTATAAACTAACATACATTCTGTTTGAGATGAACTATTAGATAGCATTGTTTAATAGTAATGACAATATGACATAGACAGTATGTTTGATTTAGTATACATTCAGTTCAGTATAACATTCTGTTTAATTTAGTTATGGCAGTATAACATAGAGTCATGGCAAGCACTTGTATGTATTTTGTCCAAACCACTGAATTGACAAATCTATGGTACTGGGTCCGGGATAAATGTATCCCAAACCAACTCTCATGCAGTCACATTAAGAGTCTGGCTATGAATGCCAGCTCTCCTATCAGATTATTTGTTCCGATATAGGTTCGATATCGGATCTCGGTATAGATTCCTTGTTTCGAAATAATGCGATGACTGTTGAGGAAAACTAATAGGCGTTTTGAGTTCAATTAGTAGTAATTTTCCTAATAAACAGCCAATTTCGTTTATCAAGTTTAAATGGGTTAGAGTTTAAAAAATAAAACTTGGAGGTCGTTAAATATAACTCAGTATATGTTGTTAGTTTGCTTGCAATCTCACTTAGCAAATTAATAAGCGTATTCACTCGATGAAGACAAAGCATGAGGTAACTTTCACCTCATAAACGATCAATCAGGTAATCAAACAAATTTAGGTTCGGCAAACATAATAAAGATTCAGTCTGTATTTTTTCAGATAAGTAAGTTCGGTATCATCTTTCTTTTTTTTAGAGACAAACGTAGTAGAAATGTAGTCACTGTAGGATACCCTTCTAAAATCACGAGACGAGCCTCGCCAAATAGAATGCAAATTGCGGGGCCCTCAATAAATAATCATAATAAATATTTAGAATTCAGGTTAGGCCGTTTAGTGGATCTCATGGCCTTCCCAAAAAAAAATAATGATGTGTTAGACTCTTTAGGCGCGGCTTGATTAAATCATATTCTTAAGTTCGGGTGCACATTGATGTGACCCAAATCCAAATCTCAACGAAGTCAAAATGTGTTGACGATCATGGGCGCATTGATTGTGACGTGGTTCGAGATGCATTTTCACGACGCTGCAATTCTATAAAAATAAGTGACAATAATAAAAGCGGTTTTAAGTTTAATAAAAGCACGTAAGTCATAACATGTATTTAAATCAGATATTTAGCCATTATAACAGTTTAAGCGACCGTGCTAGAACCACGGGATCCGAGGGTGCCTAACACCTTCCCTCGGGTCAACAGAATTCCTTACTTAGAATTTCTGGTTCGCAGACTTCATTTGGAAAAGTCGAAAATTTCCTCGATTTGGGATTCAAGATAAACCGGTGACTTGGGACACCAAAAGCCAAACCTTTCCGAAGTGGCGACTCTGAATTAAATAAATAATCCCATTTCGAATATTGTCACTTAAATTGGAAAAACTCCCCTCGCGCATCTTACCCTTCGGGGCGGGCGCGCAAAAAGGAGGTGTGACATCTGTTATTGAGGATTTCTATTTGAAACTGTTAACTCCCCACAGCATGTTTCCCCTCCCATATTGACTGATTATATCTGTATCTCTTTTCCGCTATATATATATATATATATATATGAACTGTACAGGTTTATTTGGAGTCCGGTCCTAGCCTCGTCACTACTTCGCCGAGGTTAGGCTGGACACTTACCAGCACATGGGGTCGGTTGTGCTGATACTACGCTCTGTGCTCTTTTGCACAGATCCAAGTCCTGGACAGCAGCAGTAGCGCGGGAGCCAGCCTTCAGTCTAGTGAGACACCGAGGTAGCCTTGCAGGCGTCCGCAGGCCCGGCGTCTCCTCTATCCTCTATTTCAGTCTGTTATCTCATGTATCCGAGACAAACAATTTACATTTTCTTCAAACGGCTGTATTTAGTACTCTTAGAAGTTCGTAAGTGATGTGACACCAGTTCTTGGGTAGAGGCATATGTTGATTTCCGCATTGTTGCTCAATTTTCTTTAAATTTAAGTCTTTTGCATACTTATTTAATTTTGTTGTTTTCATGATATTAATGATAATTATTAAAAGAAGTAATTGTTAATCAAGTAAGCAGTTAAGGATTGACTTGCTTAGCTCTCATTAGTAGGCGTCATCACGACTCCCGAGGGTGGGAAATCCGAGTCTTGACATTGTTGGTAGGAATTACTCGCTTAGTAGATAATGGAGCCCAATTAATAACATCACTGAAATATATATATATATATATATAACCAACCAAACTAATAAGGTCAGTAAGCTCAGAATATAAGATGAAAAACCAAAAAATATATACCTTTTACCTTTTAAATGGTGTAGCCATCATGGAGAACTTTGTGGTTGTTGGTAGGAATTATTCGCTTAGTAGATAATGGAGCCCAATTAATAACATCACTGAGATCAGAATATATATATATATATATATATATAACCAACCAAACTAATAAGGTCAGTAAGCTCAGAATATAAGATGAGTTCAAATAAATAAATAAATAAAATATATGTATAAAACCAACTAAAGTAATAAGGTCAGTGAGCTTAGAATATAATATGAAAAACCAAAAAATAATTTTAATAGTACTTATTTTGCTATTTCATAAAATTTAATATTATTCATAAAATAAAATACGAAAATAAGAATTATATTTTAATAGTCAATCTTAACTTGACTTTAAAAGTTTTACTACATAATTATCTCAAGATCATGAGTTTACAAATTTTTTTTATTTCTTTTAGGCTACTTCTTTTGATTTGTAAAGACTGGTTATTTATGATAAGAATTCTAACAATTACTATTTATTCATATTTTTATCTTTTTTGAAGACCACGTGAAGCGCGAGTAAATTTATTAGTTTGTGAATAAATCGTCAATAATTATTATGGGAGGTATGAATACTTATAAATTTTTACACTCTCTATCTTAAATTTTTCTAAGTCACAATATTTCTTTCATTCTCTCACAAGATTATATATTTTCTCTTTTGTTTCTTTCTCCAAGAGTATAAAAGCTCAACAGCTCAAAAGTTTTAGTGGTAAAAATTTGAAATCATAAGATGGCGAGAACTTAAATAAATATTGCCTTAACCTTGAATGTTCTTTAAAATATATTAGTCACTCTGATATTGATGGGTTAGGACTTATTTTTTAAATTAAAAATATTTTAAAAAAATAATACAACTAGAAAATAATACTCTAATCTACATATTCAACCAAATAAAAAGAATCGATTCTTTTTCAAATGAATTTATTTTTTATAAAATAGTATTTAACAGTTCATGTAACAATTGCCTCAATATAATAGACATAAGTTTTTTAAAATTAAAATTAAGAAAATCTTACCTAGGATCAACAATTCTCAAAAAAGATTAAATGAATTGAATATATTGTTATTTCAAAAAGAATTATTCACATTATATTTCAAAAATCTAAAACGCTACGCTTTTTTAAGGAAAAAAAATATGTTTTACTTTATAAATTTAAGGGCTCTAAATAAATTTTGGCTTTAGGCCTCTAAAATGCTTGAGCCGCCCAGACGGGTCTCTGGTGTTGTCTTTAAAAGGTAAATCTTGAATCTTGATATAGTTAATAAATGCACGATTTAGCTAGGCCTGCAAATTCTTCGTAGATTTTACTTGCAGCTAGTTAGGAATAAATCTGATGTTCGCAAGGAATCTGAGTACTATCAAACTTAATTCCTTTAGTACTACCAAACACTACTAATACAATTTAAGCTAGCGAAAAATCAAAGTTTAAGCAAATAACAAGGCACTGTGTCCTAGCTAATTGATGATTTGTTATCATTTTTTTTTAAATAAACTACCTAGATGGAGTTTCTAGGCTATGTTGTATTTCACAAAAAAGAACGTGAGGGGGGCATAATACCGTACCTCATAAACAATACAACAGGGGTGATGCCATCACCCAAAAAAACGAAGGAGGACTGAGAAAACAAAAATGCTCAGGTCCTCACTCTAAACACTATATACAACTCTAGCTAACAAAGAAATTAGTTTTTTCATACTTTGTTCTTATTGTGGGCAGCTTCCATTTATCAAGAAGGAATACACTTTTAGCTATGTTTGATAGTTGTTCGAAATTCTGGAAAATCATGGCATGATTGGAAGTTGCAAGTTTAGCCAGACAATCAACTACCTGGTTATCCTCTCTAAGACAATGTTGCATGCAAACATTAGCATCATTTATGGAGTTGATGATATTGTCCACAATATGCTTAATCTTGAGGTTGTTGGCCTCTTTCTTTGTCAACATATTTGCAATGGTCAGAGAGTCGAGTTTAAGAACAAAATTAGTGAACCCATGATGGCTACACCGTTTCACTCCAAACTTAGTTGCAAGAGTTTTAGTAATATTTTTGCTATTAATCTGTACATTGACTGAGAAAGCCATGATTATGTCACCATTATTATTTCTCACAATACCCCCAATACCTGTCGCGCCAATTTCTTTGATGAATCTCTTATCGGTATTGACCTTGATAGTATCTGTCGAGGGTGTTTGCCATCTAACTTGCTTCTAGGTTTGTACTGGCTTGAATTTTTTTATGTTATCACAATAAAAAGGCCACTGGACCTTGCTATCAATACCATGAATCACCTTCGCAATTGCCTGCTTTATGGTACAGACTCCTTGGTACTTCATAACGTTGTGGTTGAACTTGTTCTTGTTTTCATATCTACATGAGGTCCATTGCTTCCAAATTTCCCAGCATATGATGGTAGGCGCAATCTGCATAATCTGTTTGTGTATTGTGTTGGTAGTTTTTGCATCCCACCATCTCTTGAAGGTTCCAATAATAGGTTCAAGTTGATACTTCATTCCTAGAGGTTTACCTATTTCATTCCATATGAACTGTGTTGCATCACTTCTATTGAACACATGCTGCATGGTCTCTAGTCGTGTATGATTACAAAAAAACATCTACAAACAATGTTAGTACCAAATTTGCTAATAGTAAAAATCCTCTAAGTTAAAAAAGAGCATTTAAAATGGATAGAGTTATGCCAAACCTTACTGATGAACTTATTTTTTTGCCTACGCACTCTAATAGAGTGCCAGTCAGAGTTATTGGAGAATAAACCATTTTCAGAGATATTCCAAATTAGGAAATCATCAATGTTACTATTACCTACTATGGTCTTAGAGATAGTTTCAACAATATGGGCAGGAAGAGTATCATTCAGCTTTATAGTATCCCAAATCCCATTGAAAATATAATGCTTGAGTTGAACTTTAGCAAAAAAATTTTATCCTGAACAACCATGGCCAAAGCCCCATAACTTGTCCAGTTATCCCACCAGAAACTCGAGTTTTCTGCTTGAATTTTCCAGATGATGTTAGGCTCAACCTTTTTCTTAATCTTCATCATACTTTTCCAAGTGTGAGAGTCTGAGGAGATAGGAATTTTGGCCACAACATTGACTCTCTTACAATATTTATTCCTAAGGAAGGTGGCTCAAAGAGAGGGTTGGGTTCTAAACCTCCACCATCTTTTAATGTTAAGGAATTCTGTAATATCTTCCATCCTTCTAAGGGTGTTAAACGGGTGGGCCGGGCCGGGCTGGGTTGGGATTTTTTGGGCCCGTACAGGTTATGATCCGGGCCGGTTACGAGTTGGGTCTTACCGGGCTTAATGGGTTCGGGTTCATCCGGGTAAAAATTGAACCGTAAGGGTTACGGATTGAGGGGGCGGGCGTAGCCAGGTTTAGTGTATTTTTTAATTTGTTTTTTTGTATTTTGTATAACTATTGTAAGTTATATTAATACAAAGTATTAACATAAAGAATACAAGGAAAATGGGAAAAAATTGCACTTATAAATTGCAAGTGCTCCATTTATTTCAAAATTAAAAAATTAAAGTTTGCATTTAAAAAGTAAATTAACAAAAAAATAGTAAAACTAAATTTTCATGCATAATAACTTAATAATACTTCATATTAATCTAACAAACTAAAACATTAAGCATAAATACATCTAATAATTTTAAAATAACACAAATTGTCTTAAAATCTTAAATACGAATTTTCGAAGGATGCTCAAGACAATACTTTATGCCTCCTTAAATTGTCTGTGCCAAACCATGAACGAAGATTTAAGACTTGACCACAGTTCTTGCACTTTACTTTCTGACCTTCTTCATTTTCTTCTACCACCTCAAAGTGTTGCCAAACATATGAGCGCATTCTAGAAGTACGAGGCATGATTTAACTTGAATTGAGATTTGAGAATTGAGAATTGAGAGATGAGTGAAGAAATGAGGAAGAGGAGGGGGGATATTTATAGTTTTAGAGAAGGTTAATTTTGTAAATTGAAAAAAGGTTAAATTTTAAATAAAAAAGAGGCTATTAATGCAATTAAGGGTGTTAAGCAACGGATCCCTGCCAGGGGTGACCGTTACCAACGGTTAGTGGGCCCCACAGATTTCAAAAAATAAAAAATAAAAAAAAAGATTTAACCGTTGTCCGGTCCGATCCAGGCCGGTTAAACTAGTACATGGTACTGTTCACGTGTACCGGGTTTGACCGGTCCGGTTAACCGTTAAAAAAAAATAAACGGACCAACCCCCTCTACCTCTCCTACCCAGCCCCACCCGACCCTACGTACCAGGCCGGTCCGGTTCCTGTTTTTTTCGGTCTGGGTCAGTTCAGTTACAGGTCAACCCGGCCCATTAGACACCCTTACATCCTTCTAATACCCATACCATCTTTCTCTTTAGGCAAACAAAGGTTCTTCCAGGCACTCCAGTGATAGTTAATTTTTCCTTCTGAAGTTCCCTAGAAGAAATTAGCAAAATATTTCTCCATGAGTTTGTGCACACTTTTAAAGGGTTCACGGCAGAAAGAGTATATATAGGGAAAGATTGTAAAATGTATTTAATAAGGATCAGCTTGCCCCCATAGGAGAGCATTTTATCCTGCCAAGCATTAAGCCTCTTCATAATATTAGACAACATACTATCAAACAGAGTAGTATTTTCCCTTCCTTGATAAATAAGACACCCCAGATAGCTGAAAGGGAAGCTTTTATTCATAAAACCTGAGGCATTCCTGATCCTATTAATCCTCCTAGCAGAGGTGTTAGAGGAAGTGATGAAGAAGTTTTTTGCATCATTAACTTTTTGGCCTGAAGCATTCTCATACCTCCTAATCACCTTTTTGATAAACTTAATGGTCTTATTGTCCCCTTCACTGAAGATAACAATATCATCAGCATAGGCTAGGTGGTTAATAATGGGGCATCTGCAATCCATAGTAGAAGGAGAAAATTGGTCATACCAATGAGACTGTTGAGAGATCTGGATAAAATTTCAGCTCCAATAATGAAAAGAAATGGGGATAATGGATCCCCTTGTTTGAGCCCTTGAGAAGAGGCGAAGAAGCCTTATCTAGCACCATTAATAATGATAGAGTACCATACATCATCAATCAATGTAAAGGTTAGGTCAATTCATTCTTCATTAAAATCATACTTCCTCATAACTGCCATAAGAAATGTCCATGACATTATGTCACATGCTTTAGCCATGTCAAGTTTCATAATGATGTTGTCACCTGTCACGACCCAAAATTCACTAATCGTAATGTCACCTAACCCAGCCCGCTAGGTAAGCCAAATAATATCTATCCAGTTTCAATGATATTTAACAGGACAATTAATCAAAGAAATTATCTAAATCTTATACATTCCCCAGGACTGGTAGTACAAATCATGAGGTTCTAAGAATAGAGTTTACAAAGCTGATATGAAGTAAATACATCATCTGTTTGAAAAATACTTAAACAGAGTTTTATAATTCTAAGGCTACAATGAACAAGAAGCAGCTACAAAAAAGGACGCAAGTACATCTTCTAATTCAGCTCCCCTCAAACACAACAACATCGGCATCTGGAATCTATACGCAATGTGCAGGAAGTGTAGCATGAGTACAACTGACCCCATGTACTCAATAAATAATAAACCTAAACTTAGGTTGAAAGCAGTGACGAGCTGGAGCATAGGTCGGGTCCAAAATCAATATCCAATAGCAGTTCATAACAATGTACAACATATAACTAAGGAATTAATTCAGAGATAAAATATTTAGCTTTTTCATAATTTTTCCAAAAAATAGTTCCGCCTTTAAAGTATATCAGTGAAAACTCAACTCTTTTACCGAAATTGTCGAAAATACGAGTAAGTTTAAAAACTGTGAGTTTTTCCAAAAATCCTTTCAACAATAAATATGATATTTCATTTCTTCCAGATATCATGTTTGAATTACCTCTCTACGCCCAGATATTAATGTGTGTAAAAAAGTCATGAATGATGTGATACCGTACAACATGAGGAAAAATGCATCTCTATGCCTGTATGTCATGTACATGTCAAATGCGATACAACTCAGTAGCAAAACAACATACGTACTCTCTGAGTATCAATTCACTTAGCCCTCCCAGTCACTCAGTCTTTACAACCACTCAGTCCTCCCAATCACTCAGTCATCACAACCACTTAATCCTCCTAATCACTCGGCGCTCGCACTTAGTAAGTACCTGCGCTCACTGGAGGTGTGCAGACTCCAGAGGGGCACCTTCAGCCCAAACGCTATAACAAGCCAATCATGGCATAACAATCAGGCCCTCGGCCTCACTCAGACATAAATCAATAAAACATGATGCGGCGTGTAGCCCAGTCCAATAAATATCCTCATAATCAGGCCCTCGACCTCACTCAGGCATAAATTAATAAAATATGTTGCAGCGTGCAGCCCGATCCTATAACTATCATCACAATTAAGCCCTCGGCCTCACTCAGGCATAATTAATAGAACATGTTGCGGCGTGCAGCCCGATCCCATATATATCCTCACAATCATCCCCTCAGCTTATTTGGGCATAAATCAATACAACATGTTGTGGCGTGCAACCCGATCCCATAAATATCCTCACAATCCGGCCCTCGGCCTCACTCAGTCATCAATCTCTCTAGTCTCTCGGGCCCTCAATGTCATGAAACTAGCCCGACAATAATGATATGATGTATCAATAAATAACAACTGAGACTGAGATATGATATGAATGCATGAATATGACTGAGTACGAAATATCAATAAAATCAGTGAGGTGATAGCAAGAAACGACCACTATGGGTCCTAACAATAATAGCATAAAGCCTAAACATGATATCTATCATGATTGATAACTCAATTGATTAATCACATGGTGAAAACACAAATATCAACAAACTGGGGCCAATAAACAGCCAGTGAAACAACAGAGTCACAATTCACATGGTGAACTCCCACACGTCTGTCACCTAGCATGTGCGTCACCTCAACACCAATCACATAACACATAATTCGAGGTTTCATATCCTCAGCACTAAGTTTAAAAGAGTTACTTATCTTGAACAAGCCGATTCCACTACTGAGCAAGCCAATCGATGCTCCAAAATGCCATCACACGCATTCCAACCTCTGAATGTCTCAAACTAACCAAAAGACAAATCAAATACATCAAACAATGTTAAAGCAACCAATCCTAATCAAAAAGGTCAAATCTTTAATCAAAATCCCAAAATCTGCCAAAAAGTCCAACCTGGGCCCGCACCACGAAACCCGACAAACTTTATAAAATCCAACAACCCATTGAGTCCAACCATACTAGTTTCACTTAAATCTGACTCAAAATCGATATTCAAAGCTCCAAAATTCACTTTATGAAATTTTAGACAACCCCCCCCCCCAAATTTCATTTTGAAATCATCAATCAAATACCAAAAATGAAGATGGATTCATGAAATATAACCAAAATCGAGTATAGAACACTTACCTAATCCATATGGTGAAAATCGCCTCCAAATATTATCCAAATCCGAGCTCTCCAACTTAAAATATGACCAAATGAACAAACCTTCCATATTAAGTAATTTTGCCCAGCTGTTCTGCCTCGTTTTGCATGCCAAACTATGTTGAAACTTGCTTTTGATGCCTCCAATGGATTTCTTGTGAAATTTCAGTCAAGATAGGCTTTTGAATCACTCCATTTGATCTTATAATGAAAGAAATATGTTGGTTTCAATATTTAAAAATAACGCATATTTTTAAATACAAAGCAGTGACAATTTTATAATTAATCTGAAAAAATCAAGCAACCCAAATTCTTAGTAAAATGGCAATAAAATCCCTATATGATGTCCAAATTCGACGATTCTTTTTGTTATGCCTCTGTAACTACAATACATATCTAAAATTTCAATCAAAATAGAAATTGGAGCTCATTTTCTTAATGTGATACAATTTATGCTTGAAGAAACGACGTCGGAACATAAGAAAAATGAGCGCAACACAACCAAAACCTATCTGAAACTCACCCGAGCCCCTCGGCACCCCATATGAACATACCAACAAGTTCCATAATATAATACGGACATACTCTAGGCCTTAAATCATGTATAACAACATCGAAACGATGAAATGCACCTCAAATCAAACTTAATGAACTTTCAACTTCCAAAACTCGCGCTAAAACATATCAAATCAACTCGGAATGAACTCAAATTTTGCACTCAAGTCCTAATACATCATACAGAGTTACTCGTGCCCCCACCGACCGAATTACAAATGCTCAAAATGACCGTTCGAGTCATTACAACACTAGTGTTAACTTTTTTAATATTCCAGACAATCTCTTGAGCAAGCAGAACTTTTTCAGTAATCATTCTCCCTTTGATGAAGCCGCTTTGTTTCTCAGATATGATCTTGCTAAGAAAGGGATTGAGCCTTTTAGACAATATTTTAGAAACAATTTTATAGGAGAAATTACTCAGACTAATTATCCTAAGGTCGGAGAAAACTGTAGGAGATTCCACTTTGATATAAGGACTAAGCAAGTATGTGAATAAAATTTGGTAAGCCTTCTAACATTGAAGAAATTCTTGACAAAATCCTGCACATCATCTTTGATAATGTTCCAATATTTGTGATAAAAGGTCCATTGTAGCCATCTGGCCCCGGTGAGCTAGAAGAACTCATGCTAAACAAAACTTCTTTGATCTACTCATATTCAGGTATGACACTGAGGTTGACATTGTCCTCCTGAGTTATGCAGTTGGGGATGTAGTTAAGAATGTCTTGATATATGAAATTATAATGCAAGTTGAAAAGGAGTTGAAAGTGATGGACCGCAACTTTAGCAATATTATCCTCCCCTTGGATCCAGTTATCTCTACGATTCTTACTTCGATGAAGCTGAAGTTTCCTTCTATCTCTGATTACACTATGAAAATAAGTGGTATTGGAGTCATCATCCTCAAACCATCTGATTTTAGCTTTCTGTTTCAGCAAAGTATCTTTCATTCCCATCCACCTGATATACTCAACATACCTTTTATTCAGCACTTCTCTGGATTGAGCGTTATTATTGAGAAGGTCAAGTTCCTCCCGTTCTTGCATCGTTGTATCTTAGATGTTGACCTGATCAAAAACCTTATCAATAACTTCTTTAGACTAGTGGGTAAGCTTCCTACTTAATAGCTTTAATTTCTATTGTAGCTTCCCCATAAGATTTTCAGTAATCTGAGTGTGCCACACTTCTTCTACCACTGCAAAAAATCTGGTTGGTCCGACCAAAAATCAAGGAATTTAAAGTATTTGATCCCTTTATGTTGGCTATTATAGCTTTTAACAAGAGGAGGCCGATGGTCGGAGCCAGTTCTAGCCATATGCCTCACCATGTTATGTTGAAAAAGTTGAGACCATTGATCATTAATGAAGTCCCTGTCAAGTCTTTTTCAAATTCTTTTTCTCGGCTCCCAATTGTTACACCATGTGAACTTGGGGACAACATACCCCAATTCGACAACTTCACAAGCAGCCATATAATTGCTGAAATCAAGACTTTTACATTCTATAAGGTCTACCCCCTTTCTTCTCCCCAGGATCCAAAATAATATTAAAATCACCACCAATGCACCATGGCCCGGTGATCTGACCATGAGCCATTTCCACACCACACCACAAATCGTTCCTTTTAATTGCAGTGTATTTTGCATAAATAACAGTAAGAAAGAGATGGCAATTGGCATTGGCATTGGCATCATTAATCTGGATAGTGATTTGTTGGTCATCATTAGCAATAATACTAGTCTGATAATTACCAGACCACATAAACCAAATTTGACCATTAGGGTTGGAGATGCAGTGTTGTAAGACAATATACTTCATGTACCTATCAATTTTGTTCATGGTTATGAAGGGTTTTAAGATGGAAACGAGTTCCACCTTATTGATGGTCATAAGTTTTTTTTTTAGCCTTTGAATGGCATTTTTAGAATCCACACATTTGATATTCCAGAAGATGGTGTTAATCATGGAAAAAACTAGTGGGGGATTAGTTTTTGTTCCTTCCAGGAAGGCTAGCCTTGATTTTGTTCTTCTTCCCTTTTCTTTTACGTTTCTGTCCTTACCATTTTTAACAAGAGAAAAGCTATCCTCATAAGCCTGATTCTTTTATTCTGTTTGAATTAACTCTTCAAGGATGGTAACTGTGACTCTATTTGGAGAGGTGACCTCCAAAGGTTGCTTTTGTGTTGGATCCCAATTAAGATCAACCACCAAGTCAAGCCCTGCCATGGCCTTAATCTCAGATGGTATACTTGAGGACCCCTCTGAATTTACATGGGCCGTGTTACATTGCCTCGGTCCCTATACATTTGCCTTATTTTCATGGTTATTGTTAGAGTCTTGGACGACCTCATTAGAATTGTAGGCTGCATCCTTCTTTGAACACATGCTATGGTGTTTTCCTGCCGGCTATTAGCATCTATATCTTCATTGGAGTCATTCTTATGGTTTCCTGCTTGTTCCTTTTCAATCTCTTGTTCACGATGCTGCTCAATAACCATTGCCAAATTAGTTTGTCCTTCTTTCTTTTTACCTGCTGGTTGTTGGATAATGGGCTTGAATACCACTTTGGATTTTTTCTTAGGGAGCCTCTTTTTCTTGCCCGCCTTCTTCTTTTTAGAAGTCCTTGCATTGATGGTTTGATTTTGGTGCTGCACACTATGTTCTCCATTGTTCAAGACACTTTGATTGTTACTATTATAATTGTTTCCCATTGTTTCACGATTGTTGCTCTAGTTTGCCAAATTTTGTTCTGCATTTTTTTGTCCATTGTCTTCATTTGTTTTTTTGTTTGCTCCCCTCTTCTTTCTCCTCTGCTTTTTCATTTTCCACCTTATCCTTTCCCTGTTTTGCTTCTTCTTCTCTAGCCTCAGCTGCCTTCTTCCTGTCTATAACACGACAATTGATTATGTTGTGACAAAGTTTCTTGCAGAACCTACAGTACTTAGGTACGCCCTCGTATTCCAATTTTTGTACAAAACCTGTTTGAGGTGAGTTATCATGAATGTAGCCCACATAAACACTTTCAGGTTGAGGCTTAAGTAAATCAATTTCAATTCTAACCTTAGCCATACTCGGTCTAGTCCTTCCCTAGTCGCCAGATCCATTATCTAATCACTCATTTTACATAATGCCAAATATGCATATGAAAAGGAAGACCAGTAAGCAGGACCCATACCAAAGCAATTGGCAAGTCTTCTTCAGGTTTAAAGTCCGACGACCACTTCTGCAACCACATCTGCTGGCCCTTAATTTCAATAACTTTTCTATACCATACTGTGTTAAAATATTCCTCGTTAGTAAAATCCGGAAAAACATTAAAGATTTCATAGACCTCAATTTTAGCCGATCTCTTGAGAGAAATCAGTTCCTTGAATTTTGACCTAATTTGATCGATTTGGGGTCTTGGTCTTAGGAATCTGCCAATGATAGTGAGTATGCATTCAGCTGCAATTACACCATAGTAGTCAGATGCTTTAAAGAGCACTACCGGCATCCCGTTGTGAGTAAAGTGAGTAGCTATTACTGATTCTCGGTTCTGACATATTGCCGTCGAAGATGCGTTTGGAAGAGTGGTGACTTTGGTAGCATATGAAAGTTTCCCATCGATTCCTTCTAGAGGTGGTTTCGCCATGTGGTGGGTTGTCGTTTGCCCATCCAGACGCGCCGGAATGACGCCATCCGGCGGATCCATACGACATAGCGTGAAGGTAACTCGCGAGGTTAACTAGCCGTTATGAGTTTTCTAGAGAGAGAAAAAATAAAAGTTGTCCGCAACTGAGTATTATGATTTGTTATCTAGTTTCTCCGCTTTACTCATCAATTTCATACATTTGATATTTCATATTTCATGAATATTTTATTACAAGTAGGCTACTAGTATAGTAGTAGTACTCTTGAGAGGTTCATTACCTCCATTTGTCACCTGAAAATACCCTTTTAGAAAGTCAAACGTAACCTAAAATTAGATATCACCTGAAGGCTTTGTTTTGCTTTATTTATATATCAAAAGTTTGGAACCTAAAGTTATCGGTAACCAAAATAAAATGTTATCAGTGCTTGGACATAGTAATATTGTAAATTACAGAAAAATAAAATATTGGTAAAAAGAAATATAAACCAGTATTTGCGCTCAAGATCAAGCAAATAATGCACTCCAAGGAATTTGAATTCTCAAAAAGACTTCAATTATTGGAATACTGTTATGATAAAAATCAAAATATGGTGGATGTCTACTCTTCTTCCATGATCTTTCTCTCAAATGGTTAATGACATATTCAATGACATATTTTCTATGTTCAATGACATATTCCATGACATATTTTCTTCACTTTTCATGCCTATATAAAGGCTTTGTAATAGATAAGAAAATACACACAATTGAAGAAGAAAATCTCTTCCTTCTCTCTATCTCTATTTCTTGTTCATGTTTTACTAAATTGCTTTTATTTCATAACACGTTATCAGCACGAGTCTCTAACCAATTGTATATATATCTACAAAAAAATTCCTACATCCGAAAAAATTACAATTAGAAGCTATACATATCATCACATGGTTAAATGTAAAGAGAAACTACATATGGTAAGTAATGAAATGTAAGAAGGTATGATTATCTTATACTTGTCATTCCTTTAAAATCTCATATGCACACAACTTCGTACTACACCTGTATTGCATAAGCACATATTAATATTACATCTTTTATATCACATGACTGATTAAAAGCATAAATCATCTTGAAGAAAACAAGAAATACTTCACATCTTTATCTAGGTTGATTAATTACTTCTTTGAAGTTTGGAAAACAAACCAGCTATTGAGAAAGTATACTTCATAATTTATGGTCGTATCATTTGAAAGCAAACAATGATTAGTATGACTACTAGAAGAGGTATTTTTGAGTATCCATGACCTACTTGATGTTTGCTACTGACTTACCATTTTTAAGTATTTTATATGAATGATGCACAAGCTACAACTGGTAAGTTGTTACCTATAATGTCACTTTTCAGGTAATATAAATGCTGAATTTATGTATTAGTACTATATATGTGTTGTTACCTATATGGTGTACTTTTGATAAATTTATTCACTAATTGCTTGGTTGAATTGAGTGAAGGAAAGTCATGGCGTTAAATCAAATCCAATAGGTAGGGTATACCCCGAAAACAACAATATTTTTGAGAGAGACTCAATAAATATTATGACAATGATTTTATGATCCTTTTAAACTCTAATAGAATTTAGAAGAAATATTCTGACTACAAACAATTGTATTTCATATAGATGCTACAAATAATTAATAAAGCTTTACGCTGATTTGAGATTTGTACACTTATTTAAGAAAGCAAATTTGATTTGCTAAGTTGCAAATTAGTTGTGTATAACTTTCTTGGCATATGATTGAAATTAAGGCTTGAGAATGAATCTCAATATTGTTTAGCCTATTATGCCATTAATTGAGGATAAGACATCAGGATCAAGTCCTGATGCTCCATAATGATAAGAGTTGGATTTGAGTCCCAATTTATTATGGCCTAACATGCCTTTTATATTGGTAAGACGTTGGGTTTGGGTCCCAATGTACCATATTGATGATATAATGATGACTAAAGAAAAATAATATATTTTTCATGAAAAGGCATAAAAATTGTCCCTCTTGATTTGCTCCATTCTTGAAGTGAATGTGATAACAGTGCATAATAAGTTTCAATGAAGACAAGTAGTTGAACAATGAATGTGGGCATTCCAAATATCAAAATAATAATAATCATCACTATGATTATGAAAGGAGAACAATAAGGGTTCTCAAAATAATCATTCAAAATGTGAAGGCAATGCTTACCATCAAATTGGTATGAAAATAATAAAGCACATCGCTGATTATGATCCATTCCTTGAAGAGAATGTGACTTGTGATAAGCATTGAGAATGCAAACCCATTCCTAAAGTTGAATGTGGCAATATATGATAAAAGCAATGAATAAAGACATGCAATTCATGATTATATGAATACCACACAACTCACCTCTAAGGGAGGTTTGAGTAAAATAAAGAGAATAAATATTATTGTATGGTTACATGAATATGTCATTGGTCGCGTACATGTGATACGCCAAATATTATTTGTCATGCCTTATAAAAGTTATTAAAGGCAAAATTAAAGCAAGAAATGATTTTGCTTATGATGATTTTGACCATGACAATTTATTATGATATAATTTTATTCGTGAAGGAGACATTTACCATATGAATGGTATGATAAAAGATCTTGTAGTACAAAAGTTGGTAAGCACTCCGGAAAAACTAATTTGTTACTACCCGGATGAATAAACTTATTCATGACATTGATATTGTAAAGTCTCAAAAGAAACTTTTTGAGTTTCAAATATATAAGTCAAAGTGATTGGAATATTGAGATTATAAATGAAAGGAAGATTGAATGTCTTCATATTTCTATAATCATACCGGGTAAATATGAAAGGTTACCCGATCTTCTTTCTATTTGTACTACACAAATATAAGCATGATGCTGGAATCATATGCCACAGGTAAACTAGAGGTTTACTAAAACAAATATTAATTGGCATGACCGATTGACCATCTCGGTTCAATTATGATGCGAAAAATTAATTAAGAATTACATTGACATATATTGAAGAATAGAAGATTCTTCAAGAATTCTCTTGTGCTGCTTATTCTCATGATATACTAGTTAAAGGTTGGGATTGAATCCATTGATTTCTGGAAGGAATAAAAGGTGATATATATGGGCCCAGTCACCTGCCATGTGGACCGTTTACTATTATATAATTTTAATAGATGCATCTATTTTATGGTCACATGTGCATTTGTTATCAACTTGCAATTTGGTTTTTACAAGATTGCTTGCTCAAATTATTTAAGCACAATTCCAGAATATAAATTATGATAATTTATCTTGTTAATACTGGTTTAAATCCAAGTTGGTTTACCGGAAATTGTATGCCTCCAATTATAGCTAAATCATTGGTTATGAGAACAAAACTCCCAAAAATAAAATTTGGTATGAGATTTATTATTTAATATACAGCAGCACTTGTACGCATCTAGCCAAGTTATAAAAATTTCTCCCTATCACAATCGGTTCAGGGTCAGGAACCAAATAATTTCTATATAGAAATATGGATGTGCTATATGATTTAATTATGCCACCAAAATGCACAAAGATGAGTTCCCAAAGATGGTTGAGAAATGTGTTGGTGATTCCAACATTAGGGGGAGAAAATGGGCAGCTGAGAAAGTGATACGTGAAATGAATTATTATGAATACATATAGATCCTCGCACAAGAAAATATAAACTTGAAGTTCAAATGATAATTCATTTACAAATTATTGTCAGACGCATTTGCTGACCCAAAGCTAAATGTCATATTTCAGCTGCTAATGCTCCAAATAGAATAAAGTCCATGAGGGACAGAGTCTATGGCACGCATGAAGTGTAACAGACCAATCGGTTCCAAAGATAAAACTCCTTGAAGAAGGAGAGGGGCAAATATTCAAAATGGTCATAATAAGGAGGCAAGTGCCCTAGAAGAGCACCACGACATAACACTTCATAAGACCTCATGGGAGAGGCTCAGGTACCTGAAAATAATGAAATAAAGATATCTCAATAAGTTATGTCGTTATTGGGTAATAATGGAACCGACATAAAATGATTGTCGACAATATTGTTAATATAATGTAGCGCTCAATATGATTAATATTGACGAGGATCTTGAGATCAAATCTGTTATGAAATTTGGACGGATAAAAGATTGGCCAAATAAAAAATACGCAATGAAATTGACTTCACTTGAAAAATGTGAAGTTGGACGGATAGTCCAACACCTGAAAGTATAAAGTCAATTGAGGTATAAATGTGTTATTGTGCGAAAGGTTCAAGTCGATAGACATAAAGACGACTTGTGGCACAAGAAAATTAGTAAATATCCTCACATTGAATATATGGAGACATGTTCTCTTATAGTGGATATAGTCACTTCAGGTTTTAATCTGGCAATATATGAAAAAATTGATATGTGTATAGAAGATATCATTGAAAGATTTAAATTGTCTTGGAGCATATTAAGTTTTCCAAGAAATTTATTAAATAAAGCTTCAAAAATCCTTATACGGATTGAAACAATCAGGGTGCATGTGGTATAATCGCCCGAGAGATTACTTGTTGAAAGAAGGGTATAAGAATAATTCAATTTGTCCTTGTGTCCTTATAAAAGGATATGGATTTAAATTTGTTATAATCGCCATGTATGTTGATGATTCAAATATCATTAGAACTCCCAGAGAGCTTCCTAAAGCAGTAGACTGTTTAAAAAAAGAATTTGAAATGAAAGATCTTGGAAAGACAAACTTTTGTCTTGGTCTACAAATTGAATATATGAAAGATAGAATTTTTGTCCTTCAATCAACATACACTAAAAAGATTTTAAAGAGCTTCTATGTGGATAAAGCACATCCATTAAGTACCCCGATGGTTGTGAGATTACTCGATATGTATAAAGATCCACTCCGACCTCATGAAAATAATGAAAAGCTTCTTGGTCCTAAAGAATCATATTATAATGCAATTGGTGCGCTAATATATCTTGCTAACACTACAAGGCATGACGTAACTTTTTCAGTTAATGTCTTAGCAAGATATAGCTCCGGTCAAGGAGAAATTGGAATAAAATCAAGCACATATTGCGTTATCTAAGAGGGATTACCGATGTGGGCTTATTTTATGGCAATGATTGCAATACTGATCTTGTTGGTTATGTCGATGTGGAGTATTTATCTGACAAACACAAAGCTTGATTTCAAACATGTTATGTGTTTACATGTGTGGCACTGTCATATCTTAACGATCGACTAAACAATCAATCATGGGTACTTCTTCTAATCAAGCTGAGATAATTCCTATTCATGAAGCAAGTCGAGAATGTGTATGGTTGAGGTCTACTATACATCTTATTCGAGACAAATGTGGTTTGAAGTGTGATAAACTACCCACAGTTTTGTATGAAGAAAATACAACATGCATAGCCCAATTAAAGAGAGAATTCATAAAGGAGTTAGGACAAAGCACATTTCACCTAAATTATTGTTCACACATGATCTTCAAAAGAATAGTGATATTAATGTGCAACGGATCTGTTCAAGTGATAATATGGCTGATTTGTTCACCAAATATATACCGGCGTCAACCTTCAAGAAACTAGTGTACAAGATTGGGATACGAAGGCTCAACGATGTGAACTGATGATCTCATCAGGGGGAGTTAATATGCGTTGTACTCTTTTTCCCTTACAAGGTTTTGTCCCATTGGGTTTTCCTTGCAAGGTTTTTAACGAGGCAACCAAAAGGCGTATTTCTAAATATGTGTACTCTTTTTCCTTCATTAGGATTTTTTCCCATAGGGTTTTTTCCTAATAAGGTTTTAACGAGACACATTATTTATGGACATCCAAGGGGGAGTGTTATGATAAAAATCAAAATATGGTGGATGTCTACTCTTCCTCCATGATCTTTCTCTCAAATGGTTAATGACATATTCAATGACATATTTTCTATGTTCAATGACATATTCCATGACATATTTTCTTCACTTTTCATGCCTATATAAAGGCTTTGTAATAGATAAGAAAATACATACAATTGAAGAAGAAAATCACTTCCTTCTCTCTATCTCCATTTCTTATTCATGTTTTACTAAATTGCTTCTATTTCTTGTTCATGTTTTACTAAATTGCTTTTATTTCATAACAAATACATTAATTTAGCCAGACTAAATATATATACATCTAGAACGGTCGCATACACTTTTTTATTTGTGTTACATGGTCTTTGTTACCTTAGACCAAAATATACACCACTTTTGCATACTATAGGGATTATTATTGCTCATCTTATAAAATAAAGACTATTTTAGTTAAGACCAAACATGAGAGGCGATTTTGGATTTTTTTTTTTCTCAGGCCCGGCCAGGCCAACTTTGCGATGATCGCGAATCATGCATGAGAGTGCTTGCACATTCAATTTCTCTATTCTTTAATTTTAGATCTAAGAATAAAATTATATTAAGTTGACTCTAAATGTTTGAGCAAAGATAGAACGTGGAATGAGTCAGTAATCTATAAAATTATATTCTATTTAATCTTGGGAGTTGGGAAGTAAAATTGGAGAATCATTTTAGAGTTGAAGAGAGTATTTCTAATATTTACTTTGGAGAATACTTTTAAACTTCCGGTATAAAATGAGGCACATATATTTTGTGTGACTATAAATTATTGTATAAAGATAAATTATTTCCAAATATATAAAGAAATTATTCTTTTTTATACGAATAAAATAAGTTCATATAAATTGAAACGGAAAAAATATTTTTTAAGAAAAATGTGAAGTGTAGTACAATTATGAGGTGTATATATATATATATATATATATATATATATATATATATATATATATATATTCCACCTAAGTCGCATATCGCGTTTGGTACATTGCATACTTGATATTCCTATTATCGCACCAAGCTAATCATCTCCCTAAGTTCCTTCTTAATTTGTGTCTCTATAAATGCATTATTTACATTGATCTTCCTGAAATGCTTCCAATTCCGAGCTTGCCATGTCTAGTATATTATCGCACCAATGATTTTTGTTGCTACTTCTTTCCTAAATTGCCTTGGTGTCGATTCTTGATCCACTGCAAACTCCTGCTAACAGTATAGGATGGAATATTTATTCCTGACCAATTGAGCAGTGCCACCCTTATATTCTGGGTCTAGATACAATCCACAAATAGATGCTGGTGCGTCTCAGGTACTCCACAATCACATAGTATGCAATTGATGTCCCCATTGATAGGGATGTTCAACCTCATCAGTCTTTCTTTAGTCATTAGCTTGTCTTGATATGCCAGCCAAGTAATCACTCTTTGTCTTGACAACATTACAGCATTCCATATAACCTCTGCTTCCCTCAGCCTAGTTATGTTTCCCTTTAGTGCTATGTAGCTTCTAGACACTGAAAGAAACCACTAGTGTCCAGCTGGTAAACTCCTATAGTATACCATTGTGCCATGATCTCTTTTGGAGCATTTAATTTTTTCCAATACCAGCTACAATCCTGTGGGGGTTGGTGCTCCCAGATGTTGTGATTGGACTTCATGTAGAGTTCATTAATCCATTTCACTGATGGTACATCCTTTTTTTTGTTGCCACCTGCCATAATAACTTGCCAACATAAGCTATATTCCACTGTTCACTTTTTTTTAATATTTACTCCTCCATATTTTTTAGGATTACGGACCTTTTGCCATGCTACTAATGATACCTTCATGTGGCCTATAGAATCTCCCCCAAGTAATCTCTACATATTCTGTAAATGTTTTTAACCACACTTTGTGGTAAGATGAATACTGCTCCCCAAAAATTTTAAATGGAGAAGAGAACAATATTAATAATTTGTATTCTTCCAACATACGAGAGTAATTTAGAATAACCATTGCGAACTCTTTCTGTAAGCTTTTCACCCAAAGCATGATATTCCACTTTACTCCATTTCTTAGAGGAGAGAGGTAAACTAAGGTATCTTATAGGCAGTGAACCCAAAGAAAATCCTATACAATTAAGGATCTCCGGCTTGCATTCCCCATCCATCCCTACTAGAAAAATATTTGATTTATCTAGGTTAGCCAGAAGCCCAGATACTGCACTGAAGTGGTTGAGTACTTTCATCATCCTGTTAATTGGGGCAACTTGTCCTTTACAAACAGCATCAAGTCATCATCAAAAATTAGATGTGTCAGTTTAGTCGCTTTACACATTGGATGAAAGTGAAATTCTGGTAGCTCACTCATTTTACCAAGGCTTCTTGTTAAGTAATCCATTACTAGAACAAACAACAGAGGAGACATAGGATCCTCCTGCCTTAGTCCTCTTTTCCCTTGAAAATATCCATATCCATTTCCATTAACCTTGGCAGTGTAACTAGGAGTTGTAACACAACACATCACCAATTGGACAAATGGTATAGGGAAGCCATAGCCTATTAGGACCTCCTCCAAAATCTCCCAACTAATCATGTTATATGTTCTCCTCAAATCTATCTTCATTAGGCATCTTGGAGTAGTTTTCCTATTATAATGTCTCAATATATCATGGCATACCAGAACATTATGAATTAAGGATCTACCTTCTACAAAAGCTGCTTGATTTTCTGCTACTATAGTTGGAAGTACTTCCTTCGGTCTATGACAAATGAGTTTTGAAATGCACTTATATATGGTATTGCAGTATGAAATAGGTCTGTATTGGCTTGCATTTGAGGATCTTTAACTTTAGGAATTAGAGCTATGATAGTTGAGTCTAGTTGCTTCAACATCTGACCATTATCAAAGAATTCCAGGATTGCATTTGTTATATCTTCTCCAACCACAGACCATAAAGCCTTGAGAAACCACGTCCAAATCCATCTGGCCAATGGGTCTTATTCACATCTATCTGAAACATTACACCTTTGACCTCTACACTGGTATCTGGTTGCAACAATCCAACTTGGTGTTCTACTGATAAACATTTGTCATTCCTCATAAAACTGTCACGACCCGAAATTTTTAGCGTCGGCACCGTGATGACGTATAACATTTCACTTGCTAGGAAAGCCAATGTTAGAACGATTTATCCATTTTAACAGTTTAAAAGTTAATATTAAGAAAGAATTTTAAAATAACTGAAATAATCTAAAGTGTAAATGCAGAAGCTAAAGCTATAAAATATCTGCTTCAAATCTCTGAATCCGGTGTCACAAGTGCATGAGCTACTAGATACATACAACGCTCTGAAATAAATACAAAGCTGTCTGAATAAAAATACACAGCTAAGTAGAAACAAAGAAGGGGACTTCAGGAGCTGCGAGCACTGAGCAATTGTACCTCAAGTCTCCACAGGCTATCTAATCTGATCTCTCTAGTAGCCGCCACTAGGACTGACTCCAAAATCTGCACAGAAGTGCAGAGTGTAGTATCAGTACAACCGACCCCATGTACTGATAAGTACCGAGCCTAACCTCGACAAAGTAGTGACGAGGCTAAGGCGGTCCACTTACACTACAACATATACGCAGTATAGATAATAATGATAGAAAAATAGAAATACTGAATAGGAAGAAGCAGTCAACTGAAAATGATAACTATCGCCTCAGGAAATAAACCAGTATTGTCCAGAGTTATCAATCCTTAGCAGTTCAAATGAGAATATCGAAAATCAACACAACTCAAGAAATGGAAACACATAAGTTGTTGCGGCGCGCAACCCGATCCCACCAGACAACACACAATCCTTCCTTATTTTACCGTAACAATATCAAGAACAGTAAATAACATGTATATGTTGCGACGCGCGACCCATTCCCATCATATATCAACAACAGTATCATAATTCACCCTTATTTCATCATATCAATCCACCCTTATTCTACTTGTTGCGGCGCGTAACCTGATCCCACCGTACAGTATGAATTTACCCTTATTCCACTATATCAATCCACCCTTATTACCCCTGCTGCGGCGTGCAGCCTGATCCCACCATATCAGTTCAAAACACTCAATGTGCACAGTCAAATCAACAGTTCAACCACAAAACCCTTACGATCAATAAATACCAAACTGAACCGAGAGGGAAGCCTTGTACAACATAAGAATCTATACAAGTAATACTACACCGCGAGACCAATCCAGTAATTGGTAATTAGAAGGTGCGAGTAAATCAATCTAAGCAAATAGCAGAGAATTACGAAACTATGGAAGAGCTAATATTATTAACAGGAGAAGATATTAATTAGCAAGTAGAATCTAAGAATGGAAAGCATTTAAAGCATATAACAGTTAAGACATGATAGGAAATAATTAAGAAAAAGCGAAAAATCAAGAGAAACAGATAATTCGGCAGCGTATAAGCACTTGTCACCTCGTATATATGCCGCTCACATAAAATTCACATAACACATAGTCCGAGGGTTTTTAATTCCTTCAAGTCAAAGTTAGACACAACACTTACATCGCTCTAGAGACCACTCAAAGCTTATCACAACTTTGCCTTTCAAACAAGCCTCCGAACCAACAATATCTAGCAAATTACCAACCAAACGATTCAAAATAAGCCTTAGGAATCATCCACAATCACAAAATATTCAATTTAGGTTATTATTGAAAAGGTCAACAAAAGTCAACTCCCCAGGCTCGTTTGGTCCAAACCCGAAATTCGGACCAAAACACGATTACCTATTCACCTTCGAGCCCGGTTATGTAACTTGTTTTGGAATCCGACCCCAATTGGAGGTCTAAATCCCAAATTCTCAAAAATTCCTAATCCTACCCAAACTCACAAATTTCTACCATGAAAACACTATATTTTAGGTTAAAAACTTGTGAAATGTAATGAAGAATGAAAGAAAATGGGTTAGAATCACTTACCAATGATTTGGAGAAGAAAGGGTCTTGGAAAAATCACTCATAGGATTTTCTTATTTTGAAAATTTGAAGAATGAGAGAAAATCTTTTTTTCTAATATTTGATCAGTTGCAAGTATCCCATTTGCGACCTGGGGTTCAAATGCGAGCCCCGCAAATGCGAAGAATGCCTATGCAAATGTGAACCAGTGTTGGCAAATGCGGACTACCTGGATTGCAAATGCGATCAAAACTTTGCAAATGTGATGGTCCTCCCCCTAGCCCACTGCTCGCAAATGTGATGGCCTCTTCGCAAATGTGAGGCTCGCATTTGCGAGCCAGACCTCGCAAATGCAAAGTTTGCATATCTGCTACACCAGCTGCTATGTTTCTCTAAGTTCAAAACACTCTGTAGGCTATTCGAAACTCATCCAAGCCCCCGGGGCTCCAAACCAAACATGCACAGACGTCCTAAAATATCATACAAACTTGTTCGAGCGATCAAATCGCCAAAATAATACCTAGAACTACGAATTGAACACCAAATTAAATGAAATTTTCAAGAAAACTTTAAAACTTCTATTTTCACAACTGAACGTCCGAATCACATCAAACTAACTCTGTTTCTCACAAAATTTACAGACAAGTCATAAATATAATAATGCACATATACCAGAATCCGGAACCAAAATACGAACCCGGTATCAACAAGGCCAAACATCAATTATTTCTTAAAATCATTAAACTTTAAAACTTTTAATTTTCAACAAAAATTCATATCTCGAGCTAGGGACCTCAGAATGCGATTTCGGACATACTCTTGGGTCCTAAATTATGATACGAACCCAGCAGGACCATCAAAACACTGATCCGAGTCCATTTTCTTAAAACGTTGACAGATTTCAACTCAAATTAATTTTTAAGGAAAATATTCTTATTCTTATCAGTTTTTAACATATAAGACTTCCGAAAAAAAAAACATGCAAATCGAGGAAGGCTAAAATAAGATAGTTAAGGCTTCAGAATACAAAATTTTGTTCTAAAACACGAGATGACCTATCGGGTCATCACATTTTCCACCTCTAAAAAAATCGTTCGTCCTCGAACGGACATAGAAAAAGTACCTGAGCTGGTAAAAAGGCGTGGATATCTACTCCGCATATCGGACTCGGACTCCCAAGTAGCTGCCTCGACGGGCTGACCTCTCCACTGCACTCGAACTGAAGGATAACTCTTAGATCTCAGTTGTCGAACCTGTCGCGCTAGAATAGCTACCGGCTCCTCCTCATAAGTCAAATCATTGCCCAACTAGATAGAGCTGAAATCTAGCACATAAGATGGATTACCGTGATACTTCAAGAGCATGGACACATGGAATACCAGATGAACTACTAACAAACTAGGTGGCAATACGAGCTTGTAAGCCACCTCACCCATCATCTAAAGAATGTCAGAAGGTCTGATGTACCTAAGGCTCAACTTGTCCTTCTTTCCAAACCTCATTACACCCTTCATAGGTGATACCTGGAGCAACACTCTCTCTCCGACCATGAATGCAACATCACGAACTCTACGGTCGGCATAACTTTTTTGCCTGGACTAAGCTGTGTGAAGTCTATATTGAATAATCTTAACCTTATCCAAGGCATCCTATACCAAATCTGTACCCAATAACTGAGCCTCCCCCAGATCGAACTATCCAACCGGCAATTGGTATCGCCTAGCGCATAATGCCTCATAGGGAGCCATCTGGATGCTCGACTCATAGCTGTTGTTATAGGCAAACTTCGCAAGAGGCAAGAACTGATCCCAAGTGCCTCTAAATTCAATAACATAAGCGCAGAGCATATCCTCCAATATCTGAATGGTGCGCTCGCACTGTCCGTTCATCTAAGGATGAAATGTTGAGCTCAACTCAACCTACATGCCCAACTCATGATGTATTGCCCTCCAGAAGTGTGAGGTAAACTGCATACCTCGATAAAAATTATAGACACTGGCACACCGTGAAGACGAACGATCTAGCAGATGTAAATCTCTGACAACCGCTCTGAAGAATAGGTAATTGCCACAAGAATGAAATGCGCTGACTTGGTCAGCCTGTCCACAATAAGCCAAACTGCATCGAACTTTCTCTGAGTCCGTGGGAGTCCAACAATGAAATCCATAGTGATACTCTCTCACTTCCACTCGGAAATCTCTAACTTGTGAAGCAAACCACCAGGTCTCTGATGCTCATACTTTACCTGTTGCCTGATACATTTTGGCGGCACCAAAATGAATAGAATACTGGGAACTATGGACCTCATCAAGAATTAACTCATGAAGTCCATCTACATTAGGCAAACAAACACGACCCTGCATCCTGAAAACTCCATCATCTCCAATAGTAACCTGCTTGGCATCATCATGCCGCATCGTATCCCTAAGGACAAGCAAATGAAGGTCATCATACTGTCGCTTCCTGATGCGCTCAAACAAGGAAGACCGAATAATTGTACAAGCTAGAACACGACTGGGCTTAGATATATCCAACCTCATGAATTGATTGGCCAAAGCCTGAACATCTAATGCAAGTGGTCTCTCACTGACTGGAATGAACGCAAGGTTGCCCATGCTCACTGACTTTCTACTCAAAAAATCGGCCACCACATTGGCCTTTCCGGGATGATACAAGATGGTGATATCATAGTCTTTAAATAGCTCCAACCACCTTGTTTGCCTCAAATTGAGCTCCTTTTGCTTGAACAAATACTACAAACTCCGATGATCTGTGAATACCTCACACGACACGCTGTGAAGATAGTGCCTCCAAATCTTCAGCACATGAACAATGTCTGCTAACTCTAAGCCATGAACATGGTAATTCTTCTCATGAACCTTCAACTGCTGCGATGCATATGCAATCACCTTTCCACCCTACATCAACACCGCACCAAGTCCAATACGAGATGCATCACAATATACCGTATAAGATACTGAACCTGTAGGTAACACCAACACTGGCGCCGTAGTCAAAGCAGTCTTGAGCTTCTGAAAGCTTGCCTCACACTCGTCTGACCATCTAAATGGAGCACCCTTCTAGGTCAACCTGGTTAACGGGGCTATTGTAGATGCAAACCCATCCACAAACTGACTGTAGTAACCTACCAATCCCAAGAAACTCCGGATCTCCATAGCTGATATGGGTCTATGCCAGTTTTGAACTACCTCAATCTTCTTAGGATCCACCTAAATACCCTCTGCTGATACAACGTGCCCTAAGAAAGCGACTGAGCTCAACCAAAACTCGTATTTTTAAAACTTAGCATATAACTAGCTATCGCTCAAAGTCTAAAGAACGATCCGAAGATGCTGCTCATGCTCCTCTCGACTGCAGAAGTAGATCAAGATATCATCAATAAACACAATTACAAAGGCATCCAGATAGGGTGTAAACACCCGATTCATTAAATCCATGAATGTTGTTGGGGCATTTGTCAGCCCAAACGACATAACTAGAAATTTATAATGCCCATACCGAGTCCAAAAAACTGTGTTAGGGACATCAGATGCCCTAATTCTCAACTGATGGTAGCTAGACCTTAAATCGATGTTTGAAAACACCTTGGCACCCTGAATCTGATCAAATAAGTCATCAATCCTCGGCAATGGATACTTGTTATTGATGGTGGCTTTGTTCAACTGACGATAATATATGCACATCCTCATCGATCCATCCTTCTTCTTCACAAACAACACAGGCGCACCCTAGGGCGAGACACTACGTCAAATGAAACCCTTATCAAGCAAATCTTGCAATTGCTCCTTCAATTCTTTCAACTCTAATAGGGACATACGGTATGGCGTAATAGAAATGGGCTGAGTGCCGTGGGCAAATCAATACATAAGTAAATATCTCTATCAGGTGGTATGCCGACTGTACGAGTCCATTCACTCCTCATGGACATCAACTAAAGGTGCGATAACACATTCCAATCCAAAGTCATGTTGTATCCTTCTTTATATCAAGAAACCCTTTTCCGTCGTATCCAACCTCCCTCCGTATAGCAGCCAATATTCCAAATTAAGCCCATAGACCTAGTCACTGTCCACCATAGAACCTTAAATGCTACTCTGCCGCTCCCCTACTTTGGTCAAACCCTCTCCTTTAAGCAACTAATTGACTTCTGCTTCTCATATTTGGCCTTCTAGAAATTTAGCCGCCGCAAGACACCTCCCGCATATTCTTTCTCATAAATGCCTCGTTGTTGCCTTAAATCAGAATCCATCTATGTAACACTTGAACCAACAGATAAAAGCTACCAGCTCTAAACTTCTCCGAAGATCATCTTCCCTGAGCCATCAACATTAGGAACACCGATTTGATTTTGAACCACAACACACTGCAACCTCTGACGGTCGCTTCCCCGGCCCACTTCACAATACTCTTCCCCAAAGACGAATTAAAGAAGACCATAACACCAGCGAACTTAATGCATTCAATCAAAGATGACAACACCACATCACAGATGAAAATTTCCACCACTCTCAACAATACCAAGTCTCATTACCCCATTGACCTAAACCTAAGCATTTGAAAGCTGATTGCCTTTCCTCCGCCAGAAATAGAATATTGAATCTCTGAATCATGTATTGAGTAAAACCTCCTTTCAAGTCATTCACTACCTCAACGAATAGACAAGCATCCTACCATTACACAAACACAGTGCGATAGTCACGCACGAATCACCATACAATCAATGCCAAATCTCAAAACCTTAGGAATTACTGATACTGAGCTAAAATGAAAGAACGACCTTCTGCAAGGCAACGACAATAGTTCAATCAAATATGTAGGGAAAAGCATCCTGCACCACCTCAGTAGTACCATTACGATTCCTCTATTCCCAATTTATAACAAGTGCTTCATGTCGCATTAGATTGAATAGGAAGGAAATAAAGGCATGCATAAGCCTCAAAGGAAAATCGCACGATGAGGAATTAAGAAAGGAAGTGCTCCTACCAGCCCTGTAGCCTCTCAAAGATAAGTACAGACCTCTCCATACTGATTCCCAAGACTCTACTAGACTAGCTCATGACTCGTGAGATCTAAGTGAATCTAGTGCTCTGATACCATGTTGTCAAACCTCGAAATCCATTAAAGTTCGTGATGGCGCCTAACACCATTGCCAGACAAACCAACAATAATTGATTAACTTGATTACTCATTTTAGTATTTTGAAATCATAATTTTTCCTTCGATTAAATAATAAGAAATAAAATTACAGAGTAAATGATAATATTTTTCCCAAATACACTAATGAACAACTCATGAGTACCCCCAGAACCCAGTGTCATAAGTGCATGAGCATCAACTAGGAAGATAAAATAAAATACATCATATGTCCGGAATACAAATTAGACAAAAAAAATATAAATAACTCTGAAGAAAACTCTACTGGCTGCGGATCGTAATATGGAATGCAGCTCACCAAGTGTCCGCAATAACCAAGCCTCTACGTTCACGAGGCCACTAGACATATATGTACCTGCACAAAAATGTGCAGCAAGTGTTGTATGAGTACGTAAATCAACGTGTACCCAGTAAGTATCCAGTCTAACCTCGAAGAAATAGTGACGAGGGGTTGACTCTGACACTTACTATGGGTTAAAAATAAGATATCGATAATTAAGCATGGATTGTATAAAACAGCTTAAAACTCAATAACAAGAAGTAAGTAAACAATTCTCTTATTAATAGGAAATTTCCCAATTGATTTTCGTCTTTTAACAATTTATATCTAAAACCAATGAGGCAATATCAATTATTATTAGTTCCAAAGATTTATCATACGCAAATCATGTTGAGATCGTACAGCCCGATCCAACATATAAATATAAAATGTGCATTGCTGAGGGTCGAATGGAACAAACTATAGATGCATCTATTTAACCTGTCGAGGTGAATGGCCTGCTCCTATGAGAGTAATGGAAATTTACCCCGCTTGTGGAATATATTTGAGACGCGGTCGAACATAGATTTCTCAAATTATTATAATATTCCTCAATTCTTTTTCAAAAATACGACGTCTAAGGAAAACTTTCAAATCTTGAAATCCTCAATTTCAACTCTTTTCAAGACATTCAATAAGCATACTTAATCTCACTTCTTTTTAAGGCAAATAATAAACATAATCAAATAACGATATCAACAAGGCATGGTGTAAACCTATAACTACCCGGACATAAGCATGAATCGTAGCTACGGATGGACTCTCGTCACCTCGTGCATACATATACCCCACAAATAGAATCGCATATTAATTTAGTTCACCTATGGAATTAATTCCCTCATACAAGGTTAGAAAAAAGACTTACCTTGCTCCAAGATTCCATAATCGGGCCTTAATCTGTTCCAACAACTCAAACCGATGCACGACGCTCCAAAATAAGTCAATAAATGTGCAAATCAATGAATATATACTCTAATGCTCATTATAATCCAATTTGCAACAATTCCCAACTCCGCCTGAAAGGTCAATAAAAATCACCCTCAGGCCCACGTGCTTGGATTCCAAAAAATTTCAAAGATAAACATTACCCATAACCCCCACGAACTCAAATATATAATTTATTCCCAATTCCATGCCTACATTCGTGGTCAAAATCAAAATATACCAATTTTCTAGGTTTTCCACCAAAACCCCAAATTTCTATAAATTTTCCACGAATTTCCATATTAAAATCTATGTATAATTCAAGTATTTAACTCAAAATACACGGGAAATCACTTGCCTCTTGATGTTGATGGAACCCCTCTCAAGATGCTCTCAAAAATCTCCTAAGTCCCAAAAAATAAGCCCTTGCACCAGTCGCAGATATCGCATTTGCGACATCTTGTTCGCAACTGCGATGTTCGTAATTGCGACATCTTGTTCGAAAATGTGATGTTCGCAATTGTGACAAAAGCATCACACATGCGAACCAGAGCCACCCCTGCCAAGGTCGCATTTGCGACCAAATTCTTTGCAAATGCGAAAGGGATAGTATCGCAAATGCGAACCCTTTAGTACTTTCCCACCATCGCAAATACGACTCCTCCCTCGCAAATGCAAGTTCACAAATGCTCGCATTTACGAGACCTATAGTCCAGACCCAAAAACCAGCAGAACCAGCACAACCTTTCATCCAAAAATTGATCCGAAACCATTCCGAAACACACCCGAGGCCCTCGGGATCCCGTCCAATCACACAAACTAGTCCTATAACATAACACAAACTTGATCGAGGCCTCAAATCATATCAAACAATGTCTAATTCATGAATCTCACCCCAATTCAAGCTTAATGAACTTTAGAACTTCAAACTTCTACGTTCGATGCAGAAACCTATCATATCACGTCCGATTGACCTCAAATTTTGCACACAAGTCACATTCAATATTATGGACCTACTCCAACTTCTGGAATTGAAATTCGACCATGATATCAAAAAGTCCACTCTCGATCAAACTTTCTAAAAATCTTCAAATCTCCAACTTTCGCCAAATGACCCCAAAATGACCTACGGACTTTCAAATCCACACCCGAATGTGATCCTACGACTAGAATCACCATACTGAGCTATTCCTAGGCTCATAATTCTAAATGGACATTGATAACATTGAAATGAACTTCAACCCAAATTTATGAAATCCTACCAAAATACCAACTTTCCATAATAGGCACCGAAATGCTCCCGGGTCATCCCAAACCCGATCCGGATATACGCCCAAGTCCAAAATCATCATATGAACCTATTGGGACCTTCACATCCTGATCTTGAGGTCGTTTACTCAAAATTTAAATCTTGGTCAATCCTTCCAACATAAATCTTTCGAAATGAGAATTTTCTTTCTAAATCAACTCCGAACTTCACGAAATTCAATTCCGACCATATGTATAAGTCATAATACCTTAACTGAAGCTACTCATGGCCTCAAATCATCAAACGACGTGCTAGAGATCAAAACGACCGGTCGGATCATTACAACTTGACTTTGTACTCCTTGAACACATTGGTCTACTAACTCACTAGGACCTTGAGCTGGTGGTTTGAAAGTGTTCTATTCGTTAATCTGAATTCCTCTATTTCCTTGTTTCTTGCTAATTGTGTTCCTTGCAGTATTAATAGGTGTTACCCATCCTGAATTTACCTCTTGACTACCTGCTAACCCTTTGCTTATATTCACACATTGTATCTCTTATGCAGCCTTTATCACTGGTTTTTCCTGCTTCTGAGCTAGTTTTTGTTGTCTCTAGACATGTGAAGGTTGATGCACCTTCTTTATCCAACATTCTTTTTCCTCATGACCATATTTCTTACAAAACTTACATAAAGTAGGTTTCCAATGATATTGTACATTTTGTTCCATAGACATTCATTTTTCATTTTTTAAAGAAAATCTTTTCTGGTAGCTTGGCATTTATACCTACTTCGATAAGTAATCATGCAAAGCTAAGCCTCATTTTCTTTTCTGTGTGATTGTTTACCATCAATGGTTTACTAATTAAACTCCCTATTTTGCTTAATCCCTTTGAGCTCCAATATTTGAAGTCCAAGTTGGTATTCAACCCAAATTGGAACTGTATAGAGCTCCTCCCTGGTAAATTCCATGTCCAGATACCATGCTTTTACAATAAAACGTTTGTTATCAAAGTGGTATATACCTCCTTGAACAACTTCATTCTTCCCTACTACATCATCAAATTGCACCAAAACTATCCATTCTTCATCATATGGATCTTATTAACGCCATATTTTCTGGATATAGTTGTTCAAAACTAAGAAGGGAGGGTGAGCCCTCAAAACATAACACACTACAACAGTTTTCCAATATTCCAGTTCTATACTGATATCCTCTATTTCAATTTCACCATACAAGAGTCTCTGCATGCACCTCTGGAGCTATGTATTCTAGTTCAAAACCAGCATTAGTTACCTTTGTGATGTCAAAGTTTTTCCAAATGGATCCCTTGCTTGCGACTTCATCCATTAGTTCTACTTCGTCTGCCCACGAGAGTTTACTTTGACTCTTTGACGAACTTCCTGAAGCTTCTTTTGAGGTGGATGTTACCTCCAATTGCTCAGGTGTGCTAGCAATTGAAGATCCCCCAATTTTCTTTGAGTTTGCATCCCTAGATTTTGTTAGTACTGTTCCATTGGTTTCCAACTCTATCTCCTACGACTTCGAGATTTCAATTGCCTTTAGCAGCTCATCCTTTTTCGTTGTTGATTTAATTTCCTACTAACGCAGCTGATTCCTGAGCCAAGGATTGTCTTCTGCGATTGATTCTGAGCTCTCTTCCCCATGGATGGCGCACGTTAAGCTAACATGCACTGGGAGAGAAACGGTTTAAACTGCTTATTTTGAAAAGTGTTTTTGTTCAAAAGTACTTTTGCGAAAATAGCAGTTTGTGTTTGGCCAATTCGTTTGAGTTGTGCTTTTTGCAAGCTCATTATATTTGTCTAATCTTTTAAAAAAAACACTTTTAAGTATCAAATTACGAAAAGGACAGTAAAAGTTCAATTTGTGGTTAGTATTATTTAAACAAGAAAAATAAATTTAAATATTTATTATAAAAGAATTAAATTAAACTATACAACGTAAAGTAAACATATAAATTAAAACTTTTAATCAATATAAAATATAATTATTCCAAAGCAATAACATTGAGTGTTAGGTATTACTCGTTATTTACATGATAATTTAAATATGTCAAATACATCATTCAATATAAATTTGAAATCTACTCGAATAAGATTACACTTAAGCTATTTATATAATTAATGAACATTTAAAATCAGCCGCTTTATGATAAAGTAGGATTACACTTAAGCTATTTGTATAATTAATAGCATGAAAATTTCTTTATTTTTCTTTTGTCTCCTATCGTATTTCAAATAATGTAAACAACACTTAAGCTATTTGTATAATTAATAACATGAAATTTCTTTATTTTTCCTTTGGCTCCTATGGTATTTCGAATAATGGGAACATAAAGTTTCATTAATTTACTATTAAGGCGTGACGTTATAAATTAAGATTTTGGAGGTCTACTTTATTTCTTCATTATATACTGGTGGCCTTTAGACCCATAAAACCTTAAATGCGGCATTAAATATTTGTTATTAATTATTGGTTTGAATTCTTTCTCTAAATAAAGAAGATTGTTAATGTTGTTTAGGTTGGTCACGGTTTGATGGAAAACCGATCCAAACCGAAAATCAAACCAAACCGATTAAGCAAACCGATATTTTTTTGATTTGGATTGGTTTTAGTTTTAAATTTTAAAAACCGATAATATTAGGTTTGGTTTTGGTTCTAGTAGAAAAAACCAAAAATTAAACTGAACCAACCAGATTAATTATATATAAAATTTAATAATTATTTATATATAATATAATATCTTTTTCTAAATGATTTTAAATATTTTATGTAATTTAATTGATATTTTGAATTTTGGTTTATCCTACTTATATCTTAAAAGATTGCCTAAGCCCAAAACAATAGGAATCGGCCAATTTTCTTTTCCTTAAGAGACTTTAATTCTCTATTCCTCCGCACATACTTTTGCCTAACGGAAGAGTTAAAAAAAATCCTACCATAGGAATAAAGAAAGCAAACTCAAATTGCATGACTACATTGGTTAAAGCTTGAGAAAGCAAATTTTTAGTTGTTTTTTTTTGTTCTTTCTTTTCATATAAAGAGGTAAATAAACTTTTAGTTCCGAAAGAAATATATAAAAAAATATAAATTTAGTAAATTATTTTCAGATTATTGTCTAGTATTGTTTCACTATTATCAACTTATTATTAGCTTACTACAAACCGAAAAACCTAACCAAACCGAACCAAACCAATAACAACAAACCGATGGTTTGTGTTTAATTTGGTTTGGTTTTGATTTTAAAATTTTAAAAACTGATTAAATTGGTTTGGTTTTGGTTTTAATCAAAAACCAATCAAACCGAGCCGTGAACACCCCTAACTTTGTTTTGATTTATTTTATGGAAGGTGACAGAGCTATTAACTGTAAGGCAGTTGGATAGTAGTTTCCACAATCGTGAAAGATACCAACTAGAGATGGAGGTTGTTGAGACATGTGAAAAAGGAACTATTTCTTCTGCAAAGCCTTCCAGCAAACGTAGTTTTCTATCAACTGATGATGAAGTTGTGGGCTTTGAGAAAGATGCAGAAAGTATAATGAAGAAATTGACTGGTGGAGCAAAGGAGCTAGATGTCATCTCAATCTTTGGGATGCCAGGTCTCGGAAAAACAACTTTGGCCAGGAAAGTCTACAACAATCCTTCTATTGTTAATCACTTTGGTGTTAAAGTATGGATTCCTGTTTCGCAAACATATAATAGGATGAAGTTGTTGATTGAGATTTTCAAACAAGCAACTAGTGATAAGAGAGAAATCATGGAGGACATTGACATAGCGGACAAGTTGCAGAAGAGTCTAAAAGGCAAGAGATATCTCATTGTATTAGATGATATATGGAAAGTCGAAGCATGGGAAGATTTGGGATTATGCTTCCCTAATGGTAAAGATGGAAGTAGAGTAATTGTAACAACTCGAATTGAAGAAGTGGCTAAGCATCTTCAACACCGTAGTGATCCTTATTGTCTTAGATTTCTGACAACGGAAGAGAGTTGGGAATTGCTACAGAAGAAAGTATTTGGAGGAGAGAGTTGTCCTCCGAATCTACGGGAAGCAGGGTTACAAGTTGCAGAACACTGTAAGGGATTGCCCCTTGTGGTTGTCCTGATTGCTGGAATTATTATGAAAATGGAAAGGGAGCCATCCTTGTGGCTTGAGGTTGCAAATGACTTAAGTTCTCATGTGTTAGGAGAGCAAAGCATGAAGGTACTGCAATCAAGTTATGATCATTTAGAAGACCACTTAAAATCATGCCTTCTTTACATGGCATTCTTTCGAGAAGACGAGAAGATTTTTGTATCTTATTTGCTACAATTATGGATGGCTGAAGAGTTTGTAGATAATATTGACACAGAGAACATAGAGGAAACATGTAGAATTTGCTTGAATGATCTACTTAAGAGAAGCCTAGTGATGGTCTCTAATGCGAGTTTTAATGCATGTGATGACATAGAATACTGCACAGTTCACGATGTAGTGCGTGAGTTTTGCTTGGCAAAACTTACAGAAGAAAAGTATATGCAGTTGATAGTGCCATACAGTCCAAATCAACATGTGTATTCCAAGGAATCGCGGTTATGCATTTATATTCATGATGATCTGGTTGAACAATTAGATCGTTGCGAATATTGGCTGGATAGGATTCCAATGCTCGAGTCCAAGCTGGAAACTAAGTGTTCTGGTGAATGGCCTAAGCCTTTGGAGTTCATTGCTCATCCAGTACAATTCATCACATGGAATTATTATCGATCAGATCTTTTACCTTTACTGGTTAAATTAAGACTTGTTCGAGTGTTACGTTTGATGAATGCCGCCTTCTTGCCAAGTTCTTGGACTACTGCAGTACAATCTCTAACTCACTTGAGATTCCTTGAAATTTTTGTCAATGAATTTGATTTCGAGTGGATTTCTCACCTACTCGATCTTCAAACTCTAAAGGTTTATTTATGCAGCTACAATCCAATTACATTGCTCGGTATATGGAAAATGACAAAGCTAAGGCATGTGAATATAACCAAATTTTCCTTGGTATGGGATGACGATGACCGGGCAGTTTTTGAACAATCTTCAACAACTATGCTAGAGAACTTGAAGACATTTGGCATGTGCTGTACATATGTGGATGATATGAATCCAAGTTTCTGGTGGAGGTTCCCCAATCTTGAACAACTCTGCCTCAAAATTCAAGATGTACCTTGCCGTCCTTTGTTTCCTATACCAGAAGTTCATAATCACCTTCAATCTCTCGAACTTGAAGTCAAAAAAGGCAGGAAAGGATACAATACTTCAGTTGGATGGGACGAATACTTTGTCTTCCCTTCAAATCTTAGGCGTTTGAGCATTCGCAACATGTCACTAACGAAAGAGAGTGTCAAACATTGCAAAATTGCAGATGCTTGAGAGTCTTACATTAATAAGAGGATCTCGATTCTGGAATCTGAACTACTGTTGGGACGTTAGAGATGTCGTGTTCCCTGCACTCAAATACTTGACATTACAGATTAAGGATTTGACAGAATGGAAAGCTTCAGAGGAATCCTTTCCCATGCTTGAAAAACTAGTTATCAAAGGTTATTGCTACCTTGAGGAGATCCCTCCTTGCTTTGTGGATGTTCCAACGCTCCAACTTATTGAAGTAGAAGACTGCATGGATTCTCTCGGAGTTTCAGCTATGAATATCAAAAAGGAAATTGAAGAAACTACAGGATGTGACAGTCTCCAAGTTCGTATACTGGAGTAATTAAGCCACCAGTTCAGCACTTCTTTTCCATTTGATCATATGGAAAATAGTTTTTATTAGCTTCTGTGTCTTGCATTATTATTTTTATCATACTTAAACAGCAGGTTGGAATTCTTCTACTATCATCTTTGTTCTGTAGTTTTCCACTTCATTACTACTAGTAGTGTTAGTAAACTGTGTTCAAGGCAAAAAATCAGAAAAGTAAAAAATCTGAAAAGCAGAACATAGAACAGAAATGTAAAAATATTTCGAGTCCACGAATTTCTTGTGTATCTTTAAGGAATTAATTTTCTTACAGTTGCTCAAGGTAATTGGATCAATTCCAGTGACAAATTCAAAATTTACAGGTTGTGGATGCTTACCTGATTTTATTATAAATTTCAGCCATTGGAACTTTGTCATAAGTGGATGCTTATGGCCACTTTATAGACTTTTATTATTATTATATATGCATAGATAAAATAGTTTGGCCAAACACAATGGGTGCTGAAGCACCTATACCTTCAAACATAGATCTGTCAATAATTAATTCCTCCCAGGAAAAAAAAAGTATTATTTATAATGAAATTTTAAATTACAAAACTTTGGTGAACTTAAATGACGTAACAAATCACACAATGTAAGTGATTTTAGAAATATGCAAAAACTTTTAGAATTTCTGTTATATAAAATTTGAAAACAATGAATCTGTATTTATAAGCAATAAAAAGGTGATATGATAAGGTACAATCTAAAAGGTGTTATCTAGCATATTTGGCGAAGCTTTTCGGGAGCTAATTTTTTTTTTTTTTTTTTTGAAAATTTAATGTGTTTGGCCAAATTTAAAAAGTGCTTTTGATCCGCAGCAGATTTTCTTAAATTACCCCTCCCATCACGACTACTAGGTCTAGAAGTATTTTTGTATCCAAATGATGATTAGAAAATAAACTGATATCCCTCTTTGCTTTGATTTAAGTTAGAGGGAGGGCATTAATCATAATGTCATTTGTATTGATCTTATTAAATGATGCCTATTTATTTCAAAGTCAGTTTATTAAATGACGAATATTATAAGGCTGGTAGCTTTGAACAAAGGAACGTGAAAATCAATCATCAATCTATTAATATTATATTATTCTATTTCTCTTCACTAATCATGTGGGGGTTCCTCTACATATAACTGTGATTCAGAGTTTTAAAATTTTAGTCAGACCTAATTTTGTATACCTTCTTAACGCGTAGGATTAATTACCATGTCATTTATTTATTTATTACTCCTAATTGATATTCCAAAATCAACTATTTATATCAGTCTTCAATCTTCCACCGTCTCCTATCTATTTTTTCTCAATTTCGATTTCTCTCAAACCAAAAAAAAAAAAAAAAAAAAAACAACTCTTGGAGCAACTAATCTCTAGTTGCCACTCTCAGTAACAAGGTGAGATTTCTTTTTAGGTTTCCACTTTTTTCCTTTTTTGTTGCTTTTTTGCTATTTCTCTTCTGAATAATTGCACAATATTCACATTTTCGTGTCTTATGTAAATTTTTCTTTCCTATCAATTTGTGCAGTTCGTCAGGTTCATAATTCAACTCGTTTAATCTTTTAATTTTCTTTTAAAACCCCACAAATTATTAAAGCATTTAACCACCAAATTGGGTCAGGTTTTGCTATCGAAATGATGAAAGAAGTGAGGCTTTCCTTAATGGCTCAATGGGTTGGGAGCAGTATTCTTTCATGAACATGAAAATTATGACTATTTTGTGCTTATATATTCAATTTTGATAATTATTCTGTTTTCAAGCTAAGCTTTGTCGTACTGTTTCATGTAATTGTATATACTAGGTGTGATCTACTCTGTTGTTCGTTTACGCTAACCCAACTTTAAATTATGTGTTCACGCTTATAGCTTTTCTAAATTATCCTTAAATTTGGGTGGGTTTTCGTTTCAACTAATTAGGATTTTGGCTTAAGGCTTAGTTGTTTGTTTTGTTCTTACACTAACATAGATCTAGGAAAAGAATGGTCTTTACATGAACTTGAAATATTGCGAAATGCGAACTGATTTATTGAAGATAATATTGCAGAATTAAAGAAGTGACATAAATTACAGCAGATGAATAAACCATCCAAAATGTGTATCGTAGTTATATAGATGATAGATAGATCATTCAAATTTATTAGTAACAATTTATTGGCAAACTGATTGAACTACGTAATATATATATATATATATATATATATATATAGGGAAAATGACTAAATATATCCCTCTACTTTTGAATATTGTTAATATTTAACATTCGTTATACAATATGGCCAACTTTACTCCTACCGTTATATTATATAGCCAAATTTATCCCTGCCTCGGCAAACTTTTAAAAATACCCCTTAATCTGTTAGATAATCCAAAATCTCGTAATTTCCTTTTATTTAAATCACTTGATGTTCTTCTTGCTCCACTATTTTCAGAAATTATTATTGATGCGAATGCTAAAGGTACTAGACTATACAAATTATTCGTGGATATTTTTAATTACCATTGCACCCACTTCTCTTCTTATAATAATGGATTTGGAATTGGTTTAAAATTTTATTTATTTTCCAACCATATACACACCGTAGAATTCAGGGGGTTTATTTGTTGTGTAATATATGCAGCTGCTCATCATGTATGTACATGTATATTTAAATATATTTTATTATTGTCTGGTTAGTAGAGTTCGATCGACTAACTTAAGAGTGTACAATGCATAGGCATTTGATTAAAGCAAAGTTGCATTCGATAATATAAAGTCTCCAAGGAACTTCAACTTCTATCATCAATACTTGCAAAGTTTATGTACCTTTGGTGCAAAGAATTTATTAAAGTTGGGTGTTATAAATACTTTTGGAATTTAGACAAGCTACCTAATTTAGATTCTTCAATTTACTATACTCTGTTTACTGATCACGCCCAACCATGCCTTATGAAAAGGACTAAGCGGTCATTGCAAATATAATCCGGTTTACAAGTCCGGAGGCGAATCCCATAAAGAACTAAGGCCTAGCAACAACTGTTCACTATCACCAAGAAGACAAGCTTGAACAATTCCTAACTTATAGATATTAATATTCTTGTGTTTAACTAATTAACTAACAAATTAAAATAGTAAATTAATAATTAAAGATACTAAGGGTTAGAGACAAGATTAAGGAGGTCGAGAGTTATGATTTTCCCAATTGTCGAAATCCTTCCCGCTATATTTTCTATAAATTCGCCTAAGTATTCTCTACCGATCATGAGCGCTCTGACTGTCGTAACTCTCTCCCGAGTAATTACAACGATTTACTAGACATACTCTCCCGAGTAATTACAACAATTTACTAGACATACTCTCCCGAGTTACGCTAGCTGGCTTTAATTATAGCTCACTTAGATCGCATCCAAGGTTTCGTTATCCCTAATCCCACCTTTAAACCCTTCATATTGATCCCTCATATACGTTAGGAGTGATGATATTCAACAACTACCTAAATATATACTCTCTCCCGAGTAATACATACTAAATAGGCACAGCTAATTGAGGGTCCTTCAATCAACAACAATAAGAATATAGTTGAACACATAGAGAAAATACTACGGCTCAATTATATAAAAACATAACAAGAATTTATCCTACAAAAGGTTCCATCAAAACTCTAGATAACAAATTAGCTATTCATAATAGTATGTAAAACTACAATACTAAAAGTCATAACCAACAATGAAAAATAGGAAGAGGAAATAAAAACTCGTAGAAGAATTCCCCGCCTTGCTCCTATTGTGCCTCTGCCTCCTTAGGTTGAATATGTGTCTCAAATCTGTCCACCCCCTTCAAAATAGCATTTTACATGTATTTATACCAAGTATGGTCGGGCCTAGACAAAAATACATTCTCCTGCGTGAAATAGGACACTCACTCTGTAAAATTTGCATTACCGTGCCGCATGGGGCGACACGCCATGCGGGGTGGCAGTGGGAAAGTTCAGATTGCTGATTCTGACAGGCTGCAGGAAATTTCCACAGGCGCGGCGCACTGTGCGCCGCACCAAGCGCCGCGTTAGTGGGAATTTGCGAACGCAAAACATAAAAATTGTATCCCTTTTAAATAGCTTTCCAACGATATATTGTGGAGCCCAAACGGAGTTCTGAGCGAAATGTTATGTGCATTTTACTAGACAATACGTCGTATGCCTGCTCGATTCTTCGTTTCGCTCTTAACTATCATCTGTTGATCCCCGAACACAATCCCGGCTTAATTCCTTGGGTTTTTACTCAGACTTCAAAGCTCCAAAACTTTAATTCATTCCATAACATCTACATAGCTCGTAATCACTCCTACAAGGCATAAAATATATAATTAGTGCAAAACACTAGCGATCAAAGCTCAAACTCAATTAAAGTGCAGTACATTAGAGTGTAATAAGCGACTAAAATACGCAATTATATCCTATCATCAACACCCCACACTTAAATCATTGCTCGTTACCGAGCAATCAAACTATATTTTATATAGACACGACCTTTTTTTTAAACAATTCTCCTAACTCATCACACCAAGAATATTTAAAATAGACTAAGCACAAAAGTGTAACATCTTCACCTCAAGATTTGACTCACAAGTACCACGCATTCTTCACAACCCACCCACTAACTCTAACATAGAGGTCACTGACATTACCTTTCCTTCATGAATCAAGTGCCCTCACACAACAAAAGAGAGTAGTTCCACACAATAAAATTTAAGAACATTTAGGAACTCAAGATGGAAAGAATTCACCCACTCTCCGAAATAACATTCATATGCTACAAAAGATGTACCATAGTCTTGCCCCTAGTGTACTACTCTGCTAATCGAGCTTATTCAGTCTAGAATCAAGTAGGACTTTATTTGATTGTAATAGGCCGAGGGACGTGTAGGATACATTTAGATATAAGAGTGACCACACCTCCCTAAGCACTTTAATATATACATTTTAACAATTAAAACCTCACTTATGTCAAACCAAAACTCCACCTTCACATAAATATATATAAACTCCATACTTCTTTAAGCACAATTACATCAAAAGTCACCACTTATCAAGGAATATTTTTTTTTCTTCACAACAATACAACTATTTTTTTTGCTTTTTTTTTCCAATTCAAGTGGCTCCACGAACCGACGATAGTAGCCTGCCAACCCTAAGAAACTCCGAATCTCTGTAGCTGATGCTGGTCTAGGCCAGTTCTTGACTGCCTCAATCTTCTTCGGATCAACCTGAATACTCTCTGCTGATATAACATGGCCCAGGAATGCAACTGAACTCAACCAGAACTCACACTTCGAGAACTTAGCATATAACTAACTATTCCTCAAGGTCTGAAAAACCACTCTAACATGATACTCGTGCTCCTTCCGGCTGCGGGAATATATCAAAATATCATCAATGAAGACTATCATGAATGAATCCAAATAAGGTCTGAACACTCGGTTCATCAAATCCATAAAAGCTGCTGGCGCATTTGTCAACCCGAATGACATTACCAAGAACTCATAATGCTCGTACCGAGTGCGAAAAGCTATCTTAAGGACATCGGATGCCCTAATCCTCAACTGATGGTAGATCTCAAGTCAATCTTCGAAAATACCTTGGCACCCTAAAGCTGATCAAACAAATCATCAATCTTCGGCAATGGATACTTATTATTGATTGTAACCTTGTTCAACTACCGGTAATCAATACACATTCTTATCGATCAGTCCTTCTTAACAAACAACATCGGCGCACCCCAAGGCGAAACACTGGGTCTAATGAAACCCTTCTCAAGTAAGTCTTGCAACTGCTCATTCAACTCTTTCAACTTAGGCAGGGCCATACGATATGGCAGGATAGAAATGGGCTAAGTGTCTGGAGCCAAATCAATGCAAAAGTCAATATCCCTATCGGGTGGCATACCCGACAGGTCTGAAGGGAAAACCTCAGGAAACTCACGAACAACGGGCAGAGAATTAATAGAAGGAACCTCAGAACTAGAATCATGAACATAGGCAAAATAGGCCAAACACCCCTTCTCGACCATACGCCGAGCCTTCACATACGAGATAACACTGCGAGTAGAATGACCAAGAGTCCCTCTCCACTCTAAATGAGGTAAACCCGGCAAGGCTAAGGTCACAGACTTGGCATGACAGTCCAAGATAGCGTGGTATGGTGATAACCAATCCATCCCCAATATAACATCGAAATCAACCATGTCCAGAAGCAACAAATCTACACGATATCATCCACCAGCATAGACATATAAAAGGAGCACTCAAAGAATCACTAGGCATGACCAGATACGGTGCAAAATAAGATGACACATACGAGTATGTAGACCCTGGATCAAATAACACTGAAGCATCTCTATCACAAACCAAAATCATACTTGTAATAACTGCATCTGAAGCCTCAGCCTCGGGCCTAGCTGGAAGAGCATAACATTGGGGTTGGGCCCCACCACCCTGAACTACATCTTTGGAATGGCCTGCTGCTGGTTGCCCTCCACCTTTAGCGGTCTGAGCTCCACCTCTAATACCTCTACCTCCACCTCTAACACCTCTACCCCCACCTCTAGCTGGCTGGGTGGTCTATGGAACACCTGGTGCCTGAACCATGACATGGGAACCCTGATGCTGAGAGCTACTCGGTGCTCGAGGGCAAAACCTAACAATGTGATCCATATCACCACAAGTGTAACAAGCCCTCAGCTGTTGAGACTGCCGGCCCTGACGACCTGAATGACCACCTCGAAAACTCTAAAGTGGCAGTGCATTGATATGAGCAGGTGGTGCACTGTAGGACTGCTGATCAGAATACTACATCTGAGGACCACGACCACCTGAAGTACCGTGAGAAACCTGGAGTGCTAATTGAAAAGGCCTAGGAGGATGGCCCCTACCATACGAATCTCTACCTCCAGACGAGGTACATTGAATCGGCCTGAATGACGCGGCCTCTTGTCCGACCCATGACCACCTCCCTGTGATAGAACCATCTCAACTCTCCGGGCCACATTGGCCGCCTCCTGAAAAGATATCTCACTCCCAGCCTCCCTAGCCATCTGAAGACGAATCGGCTGAATAAGTCCATCAATGAATCTTCTCACCCTCTCTCTCTCGGTGGGAAGTATGATAAGGGCATGACGATCCAAGTCGATGAATCTGGTCTCATACTAGGTAACAGTCATAGAACCCTGTTGGAGGCGCTCAAACTGCCTCTGATAGGCCTCTCTCTGAGTGATGGGGAGAAACTTCTCCAGAAATAGCTGAGTAAACTACTCCCAAGTCAAGGCTGGTGATCCGACTGGTCTAGCTAAGTAATAATCTCTCCACCAAGTCTTGGAGGATCCAGATAAGCGAAAAGTAGCAAAATCGACCCCATTGGTCTCAACTATCTCCATGTTCCTGAGAACCTCATGAAAGCTGCCTAGATAATCCTGGGGATCCTCAGAAATGCACCGCTGAAAGTAGTAGTGAAGAGCTTGGTAAACCTATCCAACCTCCACAAAGCGTCGACAAACATAGTTGCTTCATCATCGGTCTGAGCTACCACACCCGACTGAACTGCTCCAACTGGTTGAACTGTTGGAATCTGAAACTGGGGAGCTACCTGCTCCGAAGTTCGAGTAGCAGGAGTCTGGACTTCTCCTCCAGCCTGAGAGACGGTTGGTGCTACAGGAAGCAAGCTTGCCCGGGTGACGCTCTCCATAAGACCCACTAGACGGACTAGAGCATCCTGGAGTACTGGGGTAGCAATAAACCCCTCTAGGACCTGAGCTGGGCCCACCAAAACTGCGGGGGCCGAAACCTCATCATCAAAGTCAACCTGAGGCTCCGCTGTGGGTGTTGCTGCTCTGGGCTGAGCTCTGCCTCTACCTCGGCCTCTAGCACAGCCTCTACCTCGCCCTCTGCCCCTCATAGAACTATTGTTGGGGGCTCGTGCTACTGGTCAGTGGATGAGAAATCACGTGTTCTCGCCATCTGGGAAAGAACAGAGTAGAAATTCAATTAGCATTGAGAAACCAAATCGCACGACAAAGTGTGAAGTGTTTCCTAACTCTGTAGCCTCTGGGGGATAAATACAGACGTCTCCGTACCAATTCCTCAGGCTCTACTAAGCTTGTCTATGAACTGTGAGACCCATGTAACCTAGAGCTCTAATACCAACTTGTCACGCCCGAATTTCCCACCCTTGGGAGTCGTGCTGGCGCCTACTAATGTGAGCTAGGCAAGTCAATCCTTTAAACCAATTACTTCATTATCCAATTATTTCCTTTTAGAAAACATAAAGCGATAACGTAATAACAGCGAAAATTTAAATTTAAGCGGAAGAAAACAATAAAATAGCCGAAATCTGTATCTATTACAACTTCTTAAACCTTAATTGCCCAAAACCTGGTGTCACAGTGTCACAGACGGTCTAAGATTCACTACATACAAAGTCTGAAGAAAAATAACAATACACTGTTTCTGAATTAAGGAAAATGAAACAGGGAACAAGGATAGAGAGAGACGCCAGGGCTTGCGGACGCCTGCATGTCTACCTTGGATCTCCACGTGGACTGAAGGTAGCCTCCAACTACGGTCCAAGAGCTGCTCCGGGATCTGCACATAGTGCAGAGTGTAATATCAGCACAACTGACCTCATGTGTTGGTAAGTGTCTAGCCTAACCTCGGCGAAGTAGTGACGAGGCTAGGACCATACTATCAAATAAACATGTGCAGTTCAAATATATATATACATCGGAAAAGAAATACAGAAATAACCAGTCAAGTATGGGAGGGGGAGCATATTGTGGGGAAGATGTTCATTCCAAACAGAAAGACAATCGGTAAATGGAAGAAGCAATAAATCTCATATATCAACCAAAAGAAACAGAAAGCAATAAATGCACGACATCACCCTTCGTGTTTTTACTCTCATCCTCACCAAAGCAGTCATATAATGAAAACATGCATGACATTACCCTTCATGCTTTTACTCTCTTTCCTCACCATATAATCAATATAATTGGCACGAAATAGTACATCATGCGGCACAACATCACCCTTCGTGCTTTACACTCTTTCCTCACAAATCATACACAGTACCACCCTTCGTGCTTTACACTCTTTCCTCACAAAACAATGCACGACATCACCCTTCGTGCTTTAACTCTCTTCCTCACCCAAACAACAATCACAAACAATAGGGCAAGGGAATAAATGAAATCATAATAAGAATCCTGGCAAGGGAACAACAATTCAACAATTTAGTCCCGGCAAGGGAACAACATCAATAATATCAACATCCCGACAAAGGGAGATAACAAATAAAGCAACAATAACCCGGCAAGGGTGGAAACATAATGATCTCTTCTCTTTCTCACTTTTACTTCACAATTCACTTCATAACTCAAGCCAATGCTCTAAAGGTTCAATTGTCACTTATACTTTCATAATTCGTTATACAACTTGAGCCAGCGCTCCTTAATGTTCATAGGTCACAATTCCTTCCACAAACTTTATACAATAAATAGGAACCATCACCAAGGCATGGAAGATACAACAAAGTCACGATAATCACAATGTAAAGACTCACGGGCATGCTAGACACCAATGTATAGATACTCGTCACCATGCCTATACGTCGTACTCAACAATTACCACATAGCAAATAGGACTCGACTCCTAATCCCTCAAGCTAAGGTTAGACCAAACACTTACCTCGAACTTCCACGGCCAACTCAAGCCTCAAACACCGCTTTTCCTTTTGAATTTGGCTCCAAATCAATTGTATCTAGACATAATCAACTTAATAACATCAATAAATGCTAAACAATCCAATTCCAATGCTTAATAATAGCTTTCTTATCATTCTTCCCAAAAAGTCAAAAATCTACCCCGGGCTCGCTTGATCAAAACACGAGGTTCAGACCAAAACCCGATCACCCATGTCACACCTCCTTTTTCACCTACACCCTCGTAAGGGCGTAAAGGAGTTTTTCCATTTAAAGGACAATCGGACCGAGGTTTAACTATTAATTATTCAGAGTCGCCACTTGAGAGATTAATGGTGTCCCAAGTCACCGATTGAACCCCGAACCGAGGCAAAATATGACTCTGTTAACAGTCCGCGAACCAGAAATCTGAGTAAGGAATTCTGTTAACCCGGGAGAAGGTGTTAGGCATTCCCGGGTTCCGTGGTTCTAGCACGGTCGCTTAACTGTTGTATTTGAATTTATCTAATTTTAATACATGCTAGCTCATGTGACTTTTATTAATTTTACACCGCTTTTATTATCATTATTTTTAATAATTGCGACGTCATGAAAAACGCATTTCGAACCACGTCGCAATCAATGCACCCGTAGTTGTCAACACATTTCGACTTCGTCGAGATTTGGATTTGAGTCGCATCAATGCGCACTCTAATTTTAAGAAGGTTATTTAATTAAATCGTGCCTAAAGATACTAACGTAGTGTTATTTTGGGGAAGAGCCATGATGTTCGCTAAACGGCCATCCCAAATTCTAATTGTTTCGATAATTATTTACTAAAGGCCCGCATTTATTTATATTTTTTTTCGGTGAGGCTCGTCTCAATTTGTGAAACTTTTTTCTATCATTATTTATTTTTAGGAATTACGACGTCATGAAAACATGTTTCGAACCATGTCACAATCAATGCACCCGTGATTTATCAACACATTTTGATTTTTGCCGAGATTTGGATTTGGGTCGCATCAATGCGCACCCGAGTTTAGGAAAGTAATTTTTTAGTAAGCCGTGCTTAAAGATTCTAACGTATTGTTATTTTGGGGAAGGCGGTAAAATTCACTAAACAACATTTCCAAGTCTACACAATGAAATAATTATGCTATTAATTACTTGAGGATCCTAAATGATTAGGCCTACAATTTGTTGAATTTGACTTTGAACATCCGGGCATGAATGCCGAATAAATGGGCTCTGAGCCCACAAAGCCCAACTCCTGCCATTGCACATGCTGCGGGCACAGGCCCTTAGAGCACTTAGGCGTTAGGTATAAAGCAGGCCCAAAATTTGGCTTGCAATCGTACAGCCCAGGGATCGAATCCTTGGGCTCCTTTTGATTTAACTAATTTCTTGGGCTACCTGCTAGTATGTCAGGCCCAAAACTGGCCCAATATGAAGCTGTTAAATATGCAATGCATACTAGACCAAACTTAAAGTCAGCCATACGTATGGACCTCCAAATCAACTACAACTTTGCAGATTTGACTTCAGCATACTATGGAACTTAAACAAATTGAAAATGACAATTACATAAACATGAAATGCATAATTTAAACAGTCCACAGCCTGGACTATATACATGAGTCTAAATACCCAAATATCCACTTACTACTCAGAATGAACATGCTTATACTTGACAGCTTATCAGCCCAATTCATACAGACCAAAATTAGTACAGTACCTAAATGACAAGGGTAAACTAATTGTTTCATACATTCAATTTGACAGTAACAACATAAAAATTTAGAGATCAACTTCAGACAGCATGTTTACTTCAATTTTCACAAACTTGAGAGTTACAGAACCAGTACCTGAAAATTGAAATGAAAATAGAGAAAAGGAGAAGAATCAGCTACTTTCAACAGCAACAACAACATACTCAGCAATGTTACACCACAGAAACACAGGCAGATTGCTTTGAAAAACCAAATATGCAAGCAGACTCCCACAGATCAGTTTAACATGCTTCAAATATACCCTTGACCCTTACAGCTGCACCTGAGTACCTCTGTAAGCAGGCTAAACCCCAAAGCCAAAATTGAAATCCAGGACTAGTGATGAAACTGTGAAGTTGTTTCGAATTTCTCCATTTTTGAGGTTTTTATTTTCTGAAAATCTTAGAATTGAAATGCTGACTGAAATTAAAAGTAGGAATGAAAGCCTAAATTGAAACTTAGGGCTGAAGGCAGGAAAATTGAGAGCAGCCCCCTTTCCAAGGCATTTTATGCCCTTTTATAGGCAACCCTAAAGAGAATAGACTAGATTCTGATTTTCCAATCAGTCCCTCCCTATTTTCAATTTGGTCCCTCTATTTTTATCTTGCTAAACAAGTAACTGCATTACAATTATCAAAATCTACACTTGCACCCCATTCTAGAAGGCCCTAAGGTATTCCTCTACCCATACAATACTTATACTTCCCTTCCCTATACCTTGATATTACTATTCCTATCAGAACTACCCTTTTCCCTACCCATATTACCCCTGAAAGCCTTTCAAAACCACTGAACCTACCCTCATCCTTAACAGCTATACCTAATATCCTAAACCATTCTGAAACCAACTGAAATTAATCAACTAGCATTCAGAAACTAGCTAATCAGACTGACTGGACCAATTATGTTCAATTATACCACTCAATCAAGCTAAACGAAATTAAATTGAGATTAAGCTACCACGATTAATATTGGATGAACTTAAAACTAATTTTTTAAACCATGAACTTATAATCATTCAACCAAATATCAAGCTCAGAATCAACAGTAATTAACAGAACTTAAACTAACCCATTCAAACCATAAATTTAACCGAACAAATAACGAAACAACAACTGTAAATAATACTTCAATCATGCGAGTAAAAGAAGCAGTAAAAAACTCACAAAGGCATAAGGGATCCCGGCCAGTCATAAACATCAGAATCCTTTCAGATTTTTGACGCGTAACATCCCTAACCATGTGTTATGACAAGAGAACACATGGTTAAGGATACTACGGTTCGAAATCAAAAGGATTTGGTTTTAGGGTTTGGCCAGAAATTCTTAGATCTAAGATTTGGGCCGCTTCATGGTGATTTGAAAGAAAACAACCGCGGATTAGTGTTGAGGAAGGGCTGGGGGTTGTGGGGTGTGATTTTGGACTGATTTGGACGAACTTGTCACTTGGCCGGAAAACTTCAAATTAAGATTCGAAGAGTTCCGGCCTTGTTCGAGGTGAACCAATGGGTGCAATGGAAAGAGGAGAGTGGGGGGGGATCTGTGGTGTTAATCTCACGGTGAACGGCATAGTTTGTGTTCACCGCCGGCAAGGGATTTAGGGCGGCACAGATTAGGGTTTGAGGAGAAGGGGTGGGGTGAAGAAGACGAGGCAAATGGGGGTAGGGGGAAGGTTCGGACACTTAAATACCGGTAACCTAGTTAGTTCCGGACCGTTGGATTGATGAGATCCAACGGTCCTGATCCTAGGACCCCGAAACGACGCCGTTTCGTTTAGAAGGGGGGCAGACCGGGTAAGGACCTGGGCTGGATTGAATTAAAATGCTTGAGGCGTTTGGGCCTGAAATGTTTTAGTGCATTTGGCCCAAATTTTGGGTCTCAAATAAGACCACTTTTATACTCTTATTATTTTTCATTTCCTTTTCTTGCTTTTACAATTTTTATAGTAATTTTTATAATTTTTATAAAGATGTAAAACTTAACACGAAATCCTGATTGTTTTAAAACAAAGACTAATTAATTTCTAAAATTGTTCAAAAACTATTTTGTGACAAATTCACAATAAAATCATTAAAATGCAAAAGTGAACTATTTTTGTGATTCTTCATGTTTTGTTCTAAACAAATTAATCCCTAATTGATAATAAAATATAAAACTAAAACCTAAATGCAAAAAATGCGTATTTTTTGTATTTTATAAAAATTAACACGCACAAATAAAATGCAACAATTATCAGAAGATGACACCAAAACGCACAAAAATTGTAAAAATAAAGAAAAATTATTTTGTTTGGGATTTTGGGAATTATTCATATATAGGGCAAAAAATCACATGCTCACAGCTGCCCCTCTTTGCTCGGAAATGCGAAAGGTTTCCGGGCAAAGACAAGTGAGCAAATACGAGCGATTTTTGCCCGTTCGAAAATTCTGTGCGAAGCATTTTTGAAAAGCTTGACCGCATCCTGCTTCGGAGGTTGCCTACATATCCTGAGCTAAACAGGAATCAGGTCAGTGTAGTTCGGGAGTGTCTGGTAGCTGGGACTACCAGGAACTGTGATTGCACTGCGCTTGTTGCTGTTACTGCTGCTGTTGCTGCTTGCTGACCTCACTTATTACATCGTGTCAAAGATAAAAGAAGCTAAACTAACTATGTTCTATGAATTGTAAAAATCCTATCTAAATTCTTCAAACTTGCTCTTGTACTTCCTTGTTGTCTTGTTCTTTCTTGTTGTCTCATTGTCTTGTGCTTTCTCGATAAAAATCTATATTGCCATTCCCTTAGGCAGACCCCCAACTTCCGAAACTTGAACTTTATGTATTCCTCTGTTATACATGCGGGCTCCTGACATGCTGGACTTAAAATCAAAACTACTCCTTTATTATCCAGGCGGGCTCCTGATTTCGACTGCTTAAAATATTCAACACCTCCATTTTTCAGGCGGGCTCCTGATTGCTGAACTTAAAATTGAAACTGCTCCTCTATTATCCAAGCGGGCTCCTAATTTCGACTGCTTAAAATATTCAACACCTCCATTTTCCAGGCGGGTTCCTGATTGCTAAAATTGAACCGTATGTCTCTATTCTCCAGTGGACTCCTGATTGCTAAAATTACATTGTATGTCTCTATTCTCCAGGCGGACTCCTGACTTTCCAAAATTAAATTGTATGTCTCTGTTTTCCAGGCGGACTCCTGATTGCTAAAAATTAAAATGTATGTCTCTGTTTTCCAGGCGGACTCCTGATTGCTAGAATTAAATTGTATGTCTTTATTCTCCAGGCGGACTCCTGATTGCTAGAATTAAATTGTATGTCTTTATTCTCCAGGCGGACTCCTGATTGCTAGAATTAAATTGTATGTCTCTGTTTTCCAGGCAGACTCCTGATTTTCGGGTATCTGAACTACATACTATTATCTAGGAAGGTCCTGACAACTTACACTTATTCTAATCATGCCAACTTTGTAATCAAATTCGATTCCCCTTATGCATTTCAGGGTTATCTTGTATTTAATCAAACCGCACTTTGCAATTAAACCGGGTTACTGCTTGTTTTCCTTCTTGGAGAGTTCCTTTTCAACGACTAACTTTCTGCACCTGTTATAATCAAAGAAAACTTCGTCAGTTTAAAATGGTGGTTAGTTGATGGCATTCTTGCTGAAAAACCCTTCCCCTGCATTGCTTTTGTGTTGACTGATTTCCACATACTGACCCTAAACCGCTTGACTTCCTGACCAAATTTTAAATTTTCCAACATCTGGCGACCGAAATGTTTTACACCCCTGCTGTTGTTTTACTTTTCTGACCTTTTTGTTTGAGCTTTTGCCTTTCCCACGACATTCCCCAATCATTTACCCGATGAAACTTCCGTTAATTCCCTGTATTCCACTTTACATCATGTTGTTTTTGACATGCTCTGACCACGTTGTGCTTTACAATTCCGGAAACTGGTAGTGATCTTTGAAGTCCCTTCTGCTTGCTTTGACCAAAACTAGCACTGGAATATCTCAGTTAGATAAAACCCTCAACAGAAAAATGAAATGCGACGATTTTTGAGTTAAGGATAAGAAGAATCCAAAACCAAATGATTGTTTTAAGAAGAGAAGGAAAAGAAACTTATCTGAGCGAGACAACTGGTACCCATGGTCATGACATGCATTTTGGATTAATCGGCCCAATCTGTCCAAATAACCAACTTTCAATTACCGTACTTTGTTGCCCAGAACTCCCATCAATGGTTTGAATCACCCAGACCTTACCCTTGTTTTCTTGCGGTACCTCGAAACATTTTTCGACCCACAAACCTTTTGCCTTTTAACCTTCTTTCAACTCCCTTTCGCCTCAAAGTGCCCGCGCGGGTTTTCACCAATAAGACTCTCACATTTATTTTTCTCTCGGCTCCCGTCGCCTTACGGTGCCCGTGAAGGTTTTCACCAGTAAGACTCTCTCATTTTACTTTCATTTTTTCTTGCTTGAACCAGAGTGTCGCCACTGATACGGATTACCGTCACATGCTCGCCCTGGCATTTCTTAGAAATTGATCAAAAGGTCTTTCTTTGGACCGTAATGTAGGCTTTTGGATTGGGTTAGAAAGAAAGGTATAAAAGGCTCAAAACAATTCGAATGGGTTCAAATTACAACTTTCGGAATCCAACTTTCATAACAATCACAACTTCTGCCCCAGTTTCTTGCTTGGGGATTTTAGGATTTCTATTTGATATGACTGAACCTCGGAGTAAGGCTGCCTACGTACCCTTTCGGGATCAAGTCAAACGTAGTTCGTATATTTAACCTTTGTTGTTGTGATTTTCTTTCTTTCCTTTTCTTTCGCTCTTCTTTCTTTTCCTTTTCTTCTTTTCTATTCTTTTCCTTCTTTTCTTTTTCTTTTCTTTCTTTTCTTTTCTTTTCTTCTTTTCTTTTTCTTTTCTTTCTTTTCTTTTTCTTCTTCTCTCTTTTTTCTTTCTTTTCTTTTGTTTTTCTCTTCTTTCTTTTCCTTTTGTTTTTCTCTTCTTTCCTTTATGTTTGGCACCTGTGTTACCTGATAGTGTCGCTGATTCCGAAAGAGGGGTATGAAAAATAAGTAAGGCTCGAAGGGGATAACAAGGGATAAGAGTGTTTGGATAGCAGAACAAAATGCCTTCATCATTTCAATCTTTAAGATATGCCAAATACGAACAGATACATTCAGAAAATAAAGAAATCATACATAATATCTCTTGACCGCATCGGAATTGATGGTCATTTCTACACATTTTCCTTCCACATCTGTCAAATACAATGCTCCATTAGACAACACTCTGGTTACCACAAATGGTCCCTGCCAGTTTGGGGCAAATTTTCCTTTTGCCTCAGCCCAATGAGGCAAGATCCGCCTCAGTACTAATTGCCCGACTTCAAATTTCCTTGGACGTACCTTTTTGTTGTATGCTCTTGCCATTCTTCGTTGGTACAGTTGGCCATGACACACTGATGCCAATCTTTTCTCATCGATCAAACTCAACTGCTCAAGACGGCTTTTCACCCATTCATCATCATCGATCTCAGCCTCTGCAATGATTCGCAGAGATGGGATTTCCACTTCTGCGGGTATTACTGCCTCGGTACCGTATACCAATGAGTAAGGAGTCGCCCCTATCGAGGTACGCACGGTGGTGCGATATCCTAACAATACAAAAGGCAATTTCTCATGCCATTGTCTAGATCCTTCAACCATCTTCCGGAGTATTTTCTTTATATTCTTATTGGCTGCTTCAACCGCACCATTTGCCTTGGGACGGTACGGAGTGGAATGCCTGTGAGTAATCTTAAACTACTCGCATGTCTCTTTCATCAGATGACTATTAAGATTAGCCCCATTATCTGTGATGATTACCTTTGGGATCCCAAACCGATAGATGATATTTGAATGCACGAAGTCAACTACAGCCTTCTTAGTCACAGACTTGAACGTCTTAGCTTCCACCCATTTGGTAAAATAATCTATAGCTACCAAGATAAACATGTGCCCATTTGATGCTGCTGGATCAATTGGCCCAATAACATCCATGCCCCACGCGACAAAAGGCCATGGTGCGGACATCGTATGTAATTCTGATGGTGGAGAATGAATCAAATCTCCATGTACTTGGCATTGATGACACTTACGCACAAAACTGATACAATCCCACTCCATCGTGAGCCAATAATAACCCGCTCGGAGAATCTTCTTTGCTAGAACATACCCACTCATATGAGGTCCACAAACTCCAGAATACACCTCAGTCATGATAGTTGTGGCCTGCCGTGCATCTATACATCTCAACAAACCGAGATCTGGATTTCTTTTGTACAGCACTCCTCCACTAAGGAAAAACCTGCTTGCCAATCGCCGAATCATTCTTTTCTGATCACCGGTGGCCTGTATCGGATATACTCCTGTTATAATGTACCCTTTGATATCATGGAACCATGGCTCTCCATCAATTTCCTCTTCTATCATATTACAGTAAGCATGCTGATCACGGACCTGAATCTGCAATGGATCAACATAAGCCTTATCTGGATGGTGCAACATTGACGCCAAAGTCGCCAAAGCGTCAACAACCTCATTATGAATCCTTGGGATGTGCCTGAATTCTATGGCCTGAAAGCGCTGGCAAAGCTCATGCAGACACTGCCGATACGGTATAAGCTTCAAGTCTCGTGTTTCCCATTCCCCTTGAATCTGGTATACCAGTAGGTCCGAGTCACCCATGACCAAGACTTCCCGTACACCCATATCCATAGCTAATCTCAATCCCAATATACACGCCTCATATTCTGCCATGTTGTTTGTACAGTAGAAACGAAGCCGAGCTGTAACAGGGTAATGCTAACCTGTTTCCGAAATAAGTACCGCTCTTATTCCCACGCCCTTCATATTTGCAGCCCCATCAAAGAAAAGTTTCCATCCCGACTTCTCAGCTTGTTCCAATTCATCAATGTGCATCACCTCTTCATCAGGGAAATAGGTTTTCAAAGGCTCATAATCTTCATCGACGGGGTTCTCAGCCAAATGATCGGCTAATGCCTGTGCTTTCATGGCAGTCCGTGTCACATAGATAATGTCGAACTCTGTGAGTAAGATCTGCCACTTTGCAAGCCTTCCTGTGGGCATGGGTTTCTGGAAAATATACTTCAATGGGTCCAAGTGAGATATAAGGTAAGTGGTGTAGGATGACAAGTAATGTTTCAACTTCTGTGCCACCTAAGTTAGGGCACAACATGTCCTTTCCAGATGAGTATACTTAACCTCGTAAGATGTGAACTTCTTGCTGAGATAGTAGATAGCCTGCTCCTTTCTGCCCGTAACATCGTGCTGCCCCAATACGCAGCCGAATGAACTGTCCACAACTGTCAGATATAGAATCAAAGGCCTCCCTGGTTCTGGCGGAACCAACACAGGTGGGTTTGACAAATACCCCTTTATCTTATCAAAAGCCTCCTGACATTCATCAGTCCATTTGACCGCAGCATCTTTTTTCAACAACTTGAAAATTGGTTCACAAGTTGCCGTGAGCTAAGCAATGAACCTGCTGATATAGTTCAATCTTCCCAACAAACTCATCACCTCAGTTTTGTTTTTTGGAGGTGGCAACTCCTGAATAGCTTTGATCTTTGACGGGTCTAATTCAATACCCCGCCGGCTGACTATGAACCCCAACAACTTTACGGATGGCACCCCGAAAGCACACTTTGCGGGATTGAGCTTAAGATTGCACCTGCGGAGCCTTTGAAAGAACTTTCTCAAATCTCTGACATGGTCAGATTGCTGTCTAGACTTCACGATCACATCATCCACGTATACCTTGATTTCCTTATGTATCATATCATGGAAGATAGTTGTCATGGCCCTCATATAAGTTGCCCCAGCACTTTTCAAACCAAACGGCATGACCCGATAACAATATGTTCCCCACGGCGTGATGAATGCCGTCTTTTCTGCATCTTCCTTGTCCATTAGAATCTGATGATAACCCGCATAACAATCCACAAAAGAGCCAATATCATGTTTGGCACAATTGTCGATCAGTATATGGATGTTGGGCAGTGGGAAATTATCTTTTGGGCTTGCCTTGTTAAGGTCTCGATAATCGACGCACACCCTGGTCTTGCCATCTTTCTTTGGCACAGGCACGACATTGGCTAACCAAGTGGGGTACCGCGTAACCTGAATGACTTTTGCCTCAAACTGCTTGGTAATCTCTTCTTTGATCTTCACACTTATGTCCGTTTTGAACTTTCTCAACTTCTGCTTGATAGGAAGGAGTGTTGGATCAGTGGGTAATTTATGAACCACCAAATCAGTGCTTAGACCTGGCATGTCATCATATGACCATGCAAAAACATCTTTGTACTCATGCAATACTTTAATTATCTCCTCCTTGAGTTGTGGCTCCAAATGAACACTTATTTTAGTTTCCCGCACATTGTCTTGGTCCCCTAAATTAATTGCTTTTGTGTCATTTAGGTTAGGTTTGGGTTTTTCTTCGAAATGCCTTAATTCTTTACTAATTTCATTATAAGCATCATCATTGTTACGATCCACCCCATCATCACACTCGATCTCTTGTATTACTACTTCTGAGCTAGATTGGCTTTTAAAACTGGGCCGAAGATTCCTCATGCATATCATATCATTGACACCCGCATAAAAAGAACTGTACAAAGAAAGAAAAGAAAAGAAAATGGAAAGATAATTAGGGACGAAGAAAATTGCATTTCATTAAATGTAAAGACAACAAGGTTTTAACTCGTCCAAACGGACGGAACATAGCAACTGGATTACAAATCCTGGAATAATCCAGGTGATAAAAAAGGAAAACAAAACCCACTACCACGACTCCCTCCGAACTGGAAGAGGAGTAGCTTCCCAATTGTTGATGTTAGCATGTGGTCCGATGTACTATATGTCTGCTCTACTTGACCCTTCCCCGGCCTCAACCATGTTTACTTCAGCAAATACTTTCTCAAACACCTCATCCAAACTCCCCTCTGCCCCAATTAACGAACCTGACATCTTTGCCAATGGCTGTTTCTTGATACCCGGCCTGACGAAGGATCTGGACAATCGAGGAATTGGTTTAGGCAGCACCCAAGGTTTCTTCTTCAATTTACGGGCCCTTCTGACATCTGCCGTTGTTGGTTTGAACCCTAACCCGAAGGTGTCCAGATTTTTGGGAAAAGACACAGGTTGAGTAATGCCCTGAAGTTCAACCCCTAAACCTTTCCCGGGCACGAACCTGTTATTCAGCATTTCTGACACTACCATGACGGTCGCAGTTGGCACCCTAGGACATGGCATGCTTTTACCCTCGGGCACCCTGCTCACCGGAACCGTGTTAAAGACCTGATAAACCCATGGTCCCCTATCATCTTCAGTCTCTATAAAGGGTACTACGGCATCATTCATGGCGCATGTGGGATCTTCCCCATGTAACACAATTTCTTGTCTGTCCCACTCGAATTTGACCATTTGGTGCAGCGTAGAGGGCACGGCTTTGGCCGCATGAATCCATGGTCGACCCAGCAAAAGATTATAGGATACTGCAGCATCCAACACCTGGAATTCCATCGTGAACTCGACTGGTCCAATAGTCAATTCGAGTACAATATCCCCTACTGTGTTTGTTCCTCCTCCGTCGAACCCTCGAACACAAATGCTATTTTTTCGGATTCTATACTCATCGATCTTTAACTTGTTCAATGTGGATAACGTGGAAATATTAGCGCTCGACCCGTTATCGATTAGAGCCCGAGTAACCATTGAACCTTCACATTTGACCATCAGATAGAGAGCCTTGTTATGTTCTGTGCCTTCCATAGGCAATTCATCATCAGAAAATGCTACCCTGTTCACTTCAAAGATCTTGTTGGCAATCGTCTCTAGATGGTTCACTGAAATTTTGTCAGGCACATGAGCCTCATTCAATATCTTTAGCAAAGCTCGACAATGCTCATCAGAGTGAATCAGTAATGACAACAACAAGATTTGAGCCGGTGTTTTTCTCAGTTGTTCAACAATGGAATAATCTTGTACTTTCATCTTTTTCAGAAACTCTTCTGCTTCTTCTTCCGTTACAGCTTTTTTGACTGGTACTGGATTGTCTTTAGCACCCTTAGCCTTTCTCAACTCTTCGGGAGCGAAACAACGTCCCGACCGGGTTAGTCCTTGTGCTTCACAACTCTCTTCCTTAATTTCCTTTCCTTTGTATGTCACCACTACCTTGTCATATTTCCACGGTACGGCTTTGCTATCAACCATGGGTAACTGGACTACCGGTTTTATGACAACCGGTTCTATATAAGCTCCCTTCACAACCACCACGGGCGCAGATACTGACCCTGGTACCACTATCTTGACTGGCTCCTACTTTTTCTTGGCCACAAACGGTCCCTTCCCCATTACTAATACTGGCTTGTCTTTTATTGCTTTTAACTGAACCACTGGCCTTGCACTCACTGTCTTTTCTTTGGTTTCCGTAGAATGAATCACCATAACCACCTGCGAAGGTTTCTTAGGCTCCTCCCCCTTATGTATCAGTTCGATCATGTTGGCCTCATAATGTGCTGGTAATGGATTTTGATTGATGTTCGGGGCCTCTGGAGCCTGTACTTCAATACGGCGATTATCAATGAGCTCTTGTATTGCGTTTTTCAACTTCCAACATTTTTGCGTATCGTGCCCCGGCATCCCTGAGCAGTACTCGCAGCTAATAGAATGGTCCAGGTTTCGGGGAAGGGGGTTTGGTGTTTTGGGTTCAATTGGGGTCAACATTCCCAATTGTTTCAATCTATGGAAGAGAGCAGTGTAAGATTCTCCCAACGGAGTAAATGTTTTTCTGTTTGGGGCCTTCTCACTTCTAAAAGCTTGGTTTGGGCGGAAGCTGGTTCCTGGTCTGTTTGCCCTGGGCGGTAGATAGGTGTTTTCTGGGGGTGGATGTGTGTTTTGGGGGTTTGGTGCATGCCATTGCGAGTGCACCGGGGGCTGAGTGTAGGTCTGGGCGTGGTGAATAGAAAAGTGTGGTTCTGGTGATGGATAATAGTGTTGCGGTGGGCCATATGGGGTATATTGGTAGTTTGGGTGGTGGGGTCTGGGTTGGTTGTAGTAGAGTGAGGGGTTATTGGGCCTGGACCAAGCATTAGCTTCAACTGCAGCAACTTCTTCTTTCTTCTTCTTCCCAAGCACACCACCAGTACCGCTTTGGATGGCCTGGGTGGTTGCTTTCAACGCCGAGTAGCTCAATATCTTGTTAGATTTCAATCCTTCTTCAATCATGGCTCCCATCTTTACCACTTCGTTAAACGACTTTCCGACAGATGTTATTAGATGACCAAAATAGGTAGGTTCCAATATTTGCAAGAAGTAGTCTACCATCTCACTCTCCCTCATGGGAGGATCAACCCTTGCAGCTTGTTCCCTCCATCGGAAACCAAACTCTCTAAAACTTTCCCCAGGTTTCTTTTCCAGTTTCAACAATGACAAACGATCGGGTACTATCTCGAGGTTATATTGAAAATGGCCAATGAATGCTTGTGCCAAATCATCCCATGTATACCATCGACCGGGGTCTTGCCTCGTGTACCATTCTAGCGCTGACTCACTCAAGTTTTGACCGAAATATGCTATCAACAATTCATCCTTTCCCCCAGCACCTCTCATTTTGCTACAGAAACCACGCAGATGGGCTATTGGGTCATCGTGCCCCTCATATAAGTCAAACTTCGGCATTTTAAACCCCGCAGGCAACTGGACATCCGGAAAAGGGCACAAATCTTTGTATGCGACGCTAACTTGGTTACCTAAACCATGCATATTCCTGAAGGATTGCTCCAGGCTTTTGACTTTACGAATCACTTCCTCTTGTTCTGCATTCTTAACCGGTTTCTCAACTTCTCCCGGGATTTCAAAATGGGGATAATAGGTATATGGCTCAGGCGCTTTGAAAGTGGGTTCGGGAGGGTAATATTGGGTGTCATGAGCTTGGAATAGCGGCTCACTGGATGATCTATGTAGTGGAGCTGGGGGAGGTGCCACAAAGACGGGAACCATGGGTGGTGGAGGGATCTGCTTAGGAGGTGGAGCTGGGGGAGCGTATGAAGTGGTACCATAACCCTGGGCCTGATAAGGGAAAGCTGAAGATGCGTGGGGAGTGGTAGGCTCCTGAGCTTGAGCCAGGGGTGGGATGTAAGATGGGTTAGCAGGATATAGTGGTGCTGGATGTCCTTGAGACCATGCCCGATGCATTTCAGCCATTTGTGCCTTTAATTTCCTCATCTCTTCTTTCATAGCACCCACATCTGTTACCTCAACCTCATTCGAAGGGTCTACAATGCTAATTTCCGAATCCTGCCCTATCATTTTTACTTGATCTTTTGACCGTGTGTTGTACGGGTGAGTTGTCAGAATTGCCAATCAACTAACCACATGCCTGGATTCACACATTTAGACAACCACTTTGTTAGCGATTAGGTCTTATCAGATTTTAATAATCGCACGTTGGCATGAATGCACTTATACAATTATTCATTTCTACTATGCGTTTGCTCGATTGCATGCGTCATCCCGGCATTTCGTTCCTTGTTCCCTTTTGCTATTCTTTCACCTTATCCCTCTCTTGTGCTTTTCTTTTCTCTCTATTTTTTCCGCTCTTTTCTTTCTTTCTCTTTTTCTCGGTTTTCCTTCTATTTTCCTTTTCATTTTTTGTTTGTTTTCTTTACGGTTATGGTCGAATCCTATAGAGATTGCCTACGTATCGTGACCCCGCACGAATCAGACCAAGTGTAGTTCGTGCAAATAAATGCAACAAAAAGGGTGAAAATAAAATTGTCAACTTTCATTAATAAAACAAATTCTTACAAACTCCACGTTTTTTGTTTTTGGAAAGAAGCTAACAGACGCAACCTAAAAGCAAACCAACAGACTCTAAGACTGCAAACATACTCAATCCAGAAAGATAACGGACATACAAAAGACTGACTCGAAACGGTAGAAACTTACAGACACGGACTATGCATATTCTAGTGCTTCAAACTTAGGTGTCCGCAGGGCGTCGTTCGGCCTCGCCGCGGGTCTAGGATCCAAATCCCTTTCAAGCTGCTCTAACTCGTTCATGGTTCGCTTCACATATATCACCACTGCTGAGACAAAAGTAGTACGGGTCATGTCTTCACAAACCCGGCATCTCCTGACAATAGCATGAGCAATGGCTCTAATCCTGTCTTTTGTTTGCTTCTTTTCTATGAGCAAGCGTCTTATCTGATCGCTGCACGTCTTTAAAGCTCGGGAGTCTTGCAAGTGCTGGTCTTGCAGCTGTTGCACTTCTGCCTCCATTTGGGCTAACAAGTTGTAACAATGTCCGCTCTCAGTTTCGAAGTCTCTAGCCTGCCTAACCGCTCTACCTTCAAGGGCAACTACTTTTCTCTTTAAATTGGCAACAATTTTCTCATGGTCCCTCTTCAACTGATTCAAGTATTGGCGACGCTCTTCGGTTCTTGTCGCCCATTGTGCTTTGAGTTCTGCCATGACATTTTCAGCTTTTCCTAGCTCATCCCGCCATTCTCTGACTTCGCTTTCCAATCTTTTTACCAATTGTTCATCGGATCGGCTCCTCGGTTGCTTATCGATGGTTATCTTCAACTGTCGGACTTGGGCTTTAAGAGCGTCATTTTCTCTGGCTAGTCTATTCTTTTCACCTTGATCCTCGGCAACCTGTACACTGCTCTCGAATTTCAGACTCTCGACTTGTTGCTTTAATTTACCAATCTCAACCCGATAGCTTTCTTCCTTTGCTAACCAATCCCACTGCTCTTGGGACGACTTGGCGAAATCTTCGAGATGAGGTCTTTTAGCCGGTCTTCCATATGCCACGTCACCTCTGAACCATTCGTGATACCCTGGAGCAATTTCCCCTCTGACCCTATCAGACACACAAGTGTTTGCCATCAGATATTGACACTCACTCCAAATTTGACGAACCTCTTCCTCGGGGAATCGACCGTCAGGACTAATTTCGATCACTTGGGTACTTAAATCTTCATCTCTCGGTATTACTTGATATCTACCGAGTTGCCTCAGAACCCGATATGGTGCATAAGGTTGTATGCTTTTGAGTCCCATTAACAAAAAATGCGGTCGGGCTGCTGGCATATATATGACTTCCTCGACAGACAACCATCCAAGCACCCACTGTATCTGGCTAGCCTCGAGGTTCCGAAATAATAATGCCCAAGCTGTGACTCCTTCAGGTAGACCAACCCCTTTGATTCTCGTACAAAATTCCCCTATACAAGTTTTCTCAGCCGAGCCATAACTCAATAACTGAGAGCGCGGGCACAAATGCTCAATCATCCACATTTGTAACAATAAGTTACATCCCTCAAAAAATTTGCCCCCAGCTTTGCACGCAGTGAGAGCTCTGAAGATATCAGCCACAATCATAGGTGCTAAAGTGCTTTTCCCCATGGTTTGCAAAGTACTGACGACGCCTGCTATTTTCAAATCAATATTACCATCTTTCCTTGGGAATATTACGAGACCCAAAAAAGCTACCATAAATGCCACTCGCCTGTGTTTCTCCCATTTTTGTCGGCTATTTCTGCTGCAAAGCTTAAAGTCTGGATTATTGAACCCGCCCACATGTCCATATCTATCATACACGAAGCGGAAACTGCAGAAACCCTTTGCAAAATCTGGGTGATGAACTGTCCGGGGTACTTTCAAGGAATCCAGGAATCGATGTATGGTAATGGCTCTAGGAGCAATCAAGTATTTGAATCTCAATGGAGCTTGGTCACTTCCAATGTACCCCGCTATTTCTTCTATTGTTGGGGTGAGTTCAAAGTCTGAAAAATGAAACACATTATGTGCCGAATCCCAATGGGCGACCAATGCCCTGATGATATCCCCCCGAGGCTGAATGTCTAATAAATCCGGAAGGTCTTTCAAATATTTTCTCACTTCGTCTTGCCCTTCTTTGCCCAAATCATTCCACCACAATTGCAGCTCAAAAGGGATTTTGGTCATTATTGAAAAAGGCTCATTTATTGTTGTGCTCATCCTGCACATTTATTAAAGCGTTTAAGCAAAAGAAAACTTTTATTTAACTCCAAAAACTACTATCTATATTATCGACTCAAAATTAACCCTATATTTTAAATGAAGAACTCAATTCTTCCCGTTTGGGAACATTTTGACAAAAAGGGCATTATCTGGTTTATTCATGACAAAATTTAAAATTTTGATATTTTTTGGTTATTTTTGCAAAGGGGAAGTTGGACCCGATGAGGGCTGCCTACGTATCTCACGCCCTGTGAGAATCAAACCATGCGTAGTTCGAGCAAATTAACCGAACTATTTTAAAACATGATTCTTTTCCATTTTTATTTTTGTCATTTCATAAACGAATAAAAACTATTTTTAGAAACAAGACTATCTTTTTTTTTTCTTTTTCTTTTCAACAAATAGAGTAGCCTATTTTTTCCAAACCAAAAATGAAAGACTCTTTTTTTCTTTTTATTTTCCACAGACAATAAAACAACATATTTTCCAAACTAAAATAAAAGACCTTTTTTTTCTTTCCTTTTCAACAAATAATGAAACAACTTATGTTTTTCAAACTAAAACAAAAACTTTTCTTATCCTTTTCTTTTTCAACAACCAACTTTCCAAAAATAAAAGACTCTTTTTCTATTTTGCTATTTTTCTTTGCTTTTTTTTTAGTAAAACAAAATAAAACATTTTCCCTTTTTTTTTATTTCCTCAAAATTTCGGCAGAGTTTCGCCAGTAATTTGTCATTGATTTTTATTTCAAAATAATCAATTAACCCCCTAACTGATATTTCTTTTTTTTCTCTTTTCTTTTTTTTTTCAATTATCCAACATTCCCGAGATTCAGAAACCGGTCAACATGCAGGTTTGAAACAAACATATGTACAGAGCAAGTAGGATGCATCAGGATGGTTTTTTCATTTCAGGTTGCTAGTCCTAGACGGACCCAACCCCTGTGTTGAGTCCCCTAAGTCAAATGAAACATGATGCAAATAAGCGTTCCTACTAGGGATCCGGCATGAAGTCACGTTATTCTATGTTCAAAACCTGGGTCGGTGTTCTAGACTGTGTACTCGAGCGGACAACTCGAGTCGAGGAGGGGGCAATTTACCGGGAACCAAAAGGTCATCCGGCTTCGTAACTTGTCCGGCCTCTTTCTTATTTCAGGGTATGACACTAACAGAATAGGGAGTCTCAACCAGTAAGCACATCCCCGGAGGTGAAGAGAGAAGGGTGTCAGCACAGTTTATATACAGTTCAGATAATATTAAAGCGGTAACATTTAGCACAAAACATGTAGGAAAATCAGATACAACCAAATACAACAATTTATCTAAGCTCGAATTCTGAACCCTGAACCAGAGATTCTGGGTTCGGTCCCCAGCAGAGTCGCCAGAGCTGTCACACCTCCTTTTTCACCTACACCCTCGTAAGGGCGTAAAGGAGTTTTTCCATTTAAAGGACAATCGGACCGGGGTTTAACTATTAATTATTCAGAGTCGCTACTTGAGAGATTAATGGTGTCCCAAGTCACCGATTGAACCCCGAACCGAGGCAAAATATGACTATGTTAACAGTCCGCGAACCAGAAATCCGAGTAAGGAATTCTGTTAACCCGGGAGAAGGTGTTAGGCATTCCCGGGTTCCATGGTTCTAGCCCGGTCGCTTAACTGTTGTATTTGAATTTATCTGATTTTAATACATGCTAGCTCATGTGCCTTTTATTAATTTTACACCGCTTTTATTATCATTATTTTTAAGAATTGCGACGTCATGAAAAACGCATTTCGAACCACGTCGCAATCAATGCACCCGTAGTTGTCAACACATTTCGACTTCGTCGAGATTTGGATTTGAGTTGCATCAATGCGCACTCTAATTTTAAGAAGGTTATTTAATTAAATTGTGCCTAAAGATACTAACGTAGTGTTATTTTGGGGAAGAGCCATGAAGTTCGCTAAACGGCCATCCCAAATTCTAATTGTTTCGATAATTATTTACTAAAGGCCCGCATTTATTTATATATTTTTTTTTTCGGTGAGGCTCGTCTCAATTTGTGAAACTCTTTTCTATCATTATTTATTTTTAGGAATTACGACGTCATGAAAACATGTTTCGAACCACGTCACAATCAATGCACCCGTGATTTATCAACACATTTTGATTTTTGTCCGAGATTTGGATTTGGGTCGCATCAATGCGCACCCGAGTTTAGGAAAGTAATTTTTTAGTAAGTCATGCTTAAAGATTCTAACGTATTGTTATTTTGGGGAAGGCAGTGAAATTCACTAAACAACCTTTCCAAATCTACACAATGAAATAATTATGCTATTAATTACTTGAGGATCCTAATTGATTAGGCCTACAATTTGTTGAATTTGACTTTGAACATCCGGGCATGAATGCCGAATAAATGGGTTCTGAGCCCACAAAGCCCAACTCCTACCATTGCACATGTTGCGGGCACAGGCCCTTAGAGCACTTAGGCGTTAGGTATAAAGCAGGCCCAAAATTTGGCTTGCAATCGTACAGCCCAGGGATCGAATCCTTGGGCTACCTGCTAGTATGCCAGGCCCAAAACTGGCCCAATATGAAGTTGTTAAATATGCAATGCATACTAGACCAAACTTAAAGTCAGCCATACGTATGGACCTCCAAATCAACTACAACTTTGCAGATTTGACTTCAGCATACTATGGAACTTAAACAAATTGAAAATGACAATTACATAAACATGAAATGCATAATTTAAACAGTCCACACCCTGGACTATATACATGAGTCTAAATACCCAAATATCCACTTACTACTTAGAATGAACATGCTTATACTTGACAGCTTATCAGTCCAATTCATACATACCAAAATTAGTACAATACCTAAATGACAAGGGTAAACTAATTGTTTCATACATTCAATTTGACAGTAACAACATAAAAATTCAGAGATCAACTTCAGACAGCATGTTTACTTCAATTTTCACAAACTTGAGAGTTACAGAACCAGTACCTGGAAATTGAAATGAAAATAGAGAAAAGGTGAAGAATTAGCTATTTTCAACAGCAACAACAACACACTCAGCAATGTTACACCACAGAAACACAGGCTGATTGCTTTGAAAAACCAAATATGCAAGCAGACTCCCACAGATCAGTTTAACATGCTTCAAATATACCCTTGACCCTTACAGCTGCACCTGAGTACCTCTGTAAGCAGGCTAAACCCCAAAGCCCAAAATTGAAATCCAGGACTAGTGATGAAACTGTGAAGTTTCGAATTTCTCCATTTTTGAGGTTTTTATTTTCTGAAAATCTTAGAATTGAAATGCTGACTGAAATTAAAAGCAGGAATGAAAGCCTAAATTGAAACTTAGGGCTGAAGGCAGGAAAATTGAGAGCAGCCCCCTTTCCCAAGGCATTTTATGCCCTTTTATAGGCAACCCCAAAGAGAATAGACTAGATTCTGATTTTCCAATCAGTCCCTCCCTATTTTCAATTTGGTCCCTCTATTTTTATCTTGCTAAACAAGTAACTGCATTACAATTATCAAAATCTACACTTGCACCCCATTCTAGAAGGCCCTAAGGTATTCCTCTACCCATACAATACCTATATTGTCCTTCCATATACCTTGATATTACTATTCCTATCAGAACTACCCTTTTCCCTACCCAGATTACCCCTGAAAGCCTTTCAAAACCACTGAACCTACCCTCATCCTTAACAGCTATACCCAATATCCTAAACCATTCTGAAACCAACTGAAATTAATCAACTAGCATTCAGAAACTAGCTAATCAGACTGACTGGACCAATTATGTTCAATTATACCACTCAATCAAGCTAAACGAAATTAAATTGAGCTTAAGCTACCACGATTAATATTGAATGAACTTAAAACTAATTTTTTAAACCATGAACTTATAATCATTCAACCAAATATCAAGCTCAGAATCAACAGTAATTAACAGAACTTAAACTAACACATTCAAACCATAAAATTAACCGAACAAATAACGAAATAACAACTGTAAATAATACTTCAATCATGCGAGTAAAAGAAGCAGTAAAAAAAACTCACAAAGGCATAAGGGATTCCGGCCAGTCATAAACATCTGAATCCTTTCAGATTTTTGACGCGTAACATCCCTAACCATGTGTTCTGACAAGAGAACACATGGTTAAAGATACTACGGTTCGAAATCAAAAGGATTTTAGTGCATTTGGCCCAAATTTTGGGTCTCAAATAAGACCACTTTTATACTCTTATTATTTTTCATTTCCTTTTCTTGCTTTTACAATTTTTATAATAATTTTTATAAAGATGTAAAACTTAACACGAAATCCTGATTGTTTTAAAACAAAGACTAATTATTTTCTAAAATTGTTCAAAAACTATTTTGTGACAAATTCACAATAAAATCATTAAAATGCAAAAGTGAACTATTTTTGTGATTCTTCATGTTTTGTTCTAAACAAATTAATCCCTAATTGATACTAAAATATAAAACTAAAACCTAAATGCAAAAAATGCGTATTTTTTGTATTTTATAAAAATAAGCACGCACAAATAAAATGCAACAATTATCAGATGATGACACCAAAATGCACAAAAATTGTAAAAATAAAGAAAAATTATTTTGTTTGGGATTTTGGGAATTATTCATATATAGGGCAAAAATCACGTGCTCACAACCCATTCACCCACGGGCCCGAATATATAATTTGTTTTGAAATTCGACCCCAAAACAAGGTCAAATTTCCAAATAATCAAAAAGCCCTAACTCTACCCAAATCCCTAATTTTCTACCCTTAATCTCATGTTTTAGGCTTAGAAATCTAGTGTGTTTTGATAAAAATGGAAGAAAACAAGCTTAGGATTACATACCTATGATGTTATGGTGAAGTTTCTCTTCAAAAATCGCCCAAGAGGTGTGAAGAAGAAGTTATGAAATTTTTGATTAAGTCCCGAATGTGCTGGTTTCTGTTTAAATGACTAGACAAATTTGTTCTCAGCGATCGCGGACAAGGGAATGCGATCGCATAGAGTAAATGTGACTGGGCACTACGATCGCAGACAAGGCTATGCGATCGCATAGAGTAAAATGGATTCCTTCCCAGGCTTAAGCTAACACATTGCGATCGCGGAGGAAATAGTGCAATCGCATAGAACAAAAATGGACCTCTCAGATTGCACTCTACGCGATTGCGGAAGGAACTATGCGATCGCATATCACAAAATAGAACCCCTGAAGTTTACACTATGCGATCGCGAGCTTCCCTATGCGATCACATAGCACAAACACCTGGACACCAGCAGACAACAGATTCTGCAACTTTCCTAAGTCCAAAACCACTTCGACGCCTATCCGAAACCCACCCGAGCCCTCACGGCTCCAAACCAAATATACACATAACCTCAAAAACATCCTACGGACTTATTCGTGTACTCAAATCACCAAAATAACATCATGAACATCGAATTAAACCTCAAGATCAGTGAAATTTCTCAAAACTTCTTTAAACATTAAATTTGCATTTAAGGTCCAAATCACGTCAAATGGATTTCGTTTCTTATCAAACTTCACAGAATTGTTTAAATCACATATAAGATCTGTACCAGGCGGCAGAACCAAAATACGGGCCCGATACCAACATGTTCTAATCAAAATTCTTTTCCAAATCCTTTAAATAATTTCAGAAAATAATTTTCTTTAAAAATTCATTTCTCGGGCTTGAGACCTCGGGATTCGATTCCGAGCATACGCTCAAGTCTCATATTTTCCTACGGACCCTTCGGGACCGTCAATCACGGATCCGGATCCGTTTACCCAAAATGTTGACCAAAGTCAAACTAATTCATTTTATAATCAAAATTTATCATTTTCACATATAGGCTTTCCGGCTACGCGTCCCGACTGTGCACGCAAATCGAGGTGGTGCTAAAAGATGTTTTTAAGGCCTCGGAACGTAGAATTCATTTTAAAAACAAGCGATGACCTAAACAATTCTTTGGGCTTTTACTTAGACTTTAAAGCTCCAAATCACTTTAATTCATTCCATAACATCTACATAGCTCGTAATCACTCCTACAAGGCATAAAATACATAATTAGTGCAAAACACTAGCGATCAAAGCTCAAATTCAATTAAAGTGCAGTACATTAGAGTGTAATAAGCGACTAAAATACACAATTATAGCCTATCATCATTTACTAACCGTTGTATTATTTTAATATTTCTTTCTCTTATTTTTTCCTAATTAAGAAAGCAGGTAAATGCTAATTATTTTAAAAATAGTGGATCAAGATTAAGAATAAGTGGCTTAACTAAAATGACTTGGGAGATTCTGAGTCACCTGATGGACTGATGAGTAATTTTTAAAAGTTTGCTAATGGTAGAAGTAAATTTAACCGAATAATATAATGATTGGGGTCAATTTCGCCAAATAGTATAATGAAGATTAGATGTAAACAACATTCAAAAGTAGAAGAGTAAATTTAGACCTTTTCCCTGTATAGTCCTGGTAAGTATTGAGTCGTAATAAAAACGAAAGGACAGATTATAAGATCAAAAGAAAATGTGATAAGCTCTTGACCTAGGGACAACACTGCTTGGAAATATACAATATATATAGTCGAAATAGCTTAATTAAAATAAAAAGGAAAGCTAGCAAAAGTACAGGCTATAATTTCAAAAGAAAATGTGATAAGCTCTAACCACTCCCACAGTCCCACTCCTCGACAAGTTTTATTCTGTGTCTCATACAACTGACACTAGTTGTATGAGGCTTCTTTTTGTCTCATAAATTTGTGGACCCCAATCTTACACTTCTGGGTCTACAGAAATCTGGGTCCACAAAACTGTGAGATAAAAAAGTTATCTCATACAACTAGTGTCTGTTGTACGACACACAAAATAAAATATTCCCCACTCTTCCGTTTAAATTAGAATTTTCTTTCTAGCTGGAAGCAACATTGTTCTTTTTTTAAATTAAACTAGACTTTGATGGCCCGTGTCAATACGGGCCCAATATTGTAAAAGTTGAAACAATAATTTTTTATCAACCTTATTTTAATATGAAATTGCAAATACTAAAAGTTAGTACATGTAAATTATTATCAAATCAAATATAGACAATACCATATGTCAACTGCTGGATAACACATGTAACATCAAGGCATAAAAACATTCAAATTGCCTTTCATCTAACTTTGAATGGATATTGTTCTCAAGAGGCCTTTATATGCCTGAATCCTGAGACCTTGGCATCAAGAACTTCCACCAATATGGTGCTTCCTTTTATGTTACGACGCATCTCACTTAGTCTAATTCTTTCATGCGGAATATTTCCCTGAAAATTAGATATCAGTTGAAATTATCATGTCATCTTTTATCTATCATCGAAAAAAGCATTAAAAACTTATCTTTTAGCAGGGCAACGAATTTAATCTATCATCTAAAAAAGCATTAAAAACATATCTTTGAGCAGGGCCACTGAATTTCATCTATCATCATCTTCTGCCTCCAAGCTCTTCTTCCTCCTCAGAAGATGTATTCCTAAGAATGTCAACTTTTAGTAGTACGTACTAAATCGTAAGACTGTGGCTTTGAGAGTGATGCATCGAACAACTGATTGAGAAATACTATCGTAAGATGCATCACTTCGCTCATTTGTTCGATGTTGTTAGAGATAGCTATGTAATTGTCCCACATTGGAATAAGAGTAGTATCTCCTTTGTATAGAGTAGCTATAAATAGCACCTCTTGTATTGCATCACACACAATATCAATATATATCATATTTTCTCCCGTGCCTTCTCACATGGTATCAGAGCTATCGTGAGAGATTTATCGCTGTGCATAAATTCCAGCGATTCCGGGAAGTAAAATCAGTCACCGGAACCTTTTTTTTTCGGCGACTTTCAAAGTTGTTTTCCGTCTGCTTTGTCTCGGTCAGTGTTGTGCACAAAATCCAACACTACCACAAGAGTAGTCAATGTCCGGCGACCAAATTCCAGTGAAAATCTCCGGCGGTACTGTAGTTGTCCAAAGAAAATTTTCCGGCAAAGTTCCAACGTTGCGTGGGCCACCTTCCGGCCATTTTTTGACGACGACTCTTCAGGACAGATTGTTTCCCTTGCAATTCCGAGCCTACCCATCCAGGTTACACCAAATTCCGACCATTTTTTTATTTTTCCGGCGTGAATAGTGATTTCAAAAAAAAAAGTGGACTTCCGGCCATTTTTTGAAAAAGTTCCTTCAGAACAGTTGGGTCTTCTGATAATTTCGATCATACCCCTACTGTTTTTATTTCATTCCGACCACTTTGAATATTTTCCGGCTGCAACAGTAACTTTCCAACTGCTACAGTAGTTTCCTATTCTGGTTCAGTGTTCCTTACTCTATTTTCAGTGGATTACAGTTGATTATTTCTCTTATTTGGTAATAATTTACAAGATGTCTTTGGGAATTGATGTTTTTGGGTCTAAAAGCATGAGTTCTGGAAACTCTAATGTTATGATTACCTCGGAACCTTTAATGGGAGGTTCAAACTACTTAGCTTGGGCTTCATCTGTCGAGTTGTGGTGTAAAGGTCAAGGTGTGCAAGATCATCTGATTAAACAGTCTAGCGAAGGAGATGAAAAGGCGATAGCGCTTTGGGCAAAAATTGATGCTCAATTATGTAGCATCTTGTGGCGTTCTATTGATTCTAAGTTGATGCCTTTGTTTCGGCCATTCCAGACATGTTATTTGGTTTGGGCAAAGGCTCGTACGTTATACACTAATGATATATCTCGCTTCTATGATGTGATATCACGGATGACAAACTTAAAGAAGCAAGAATTAGATATGTCTACTTACTTGGGTCAGGTACAGGCAGTCATGGAGGAATTTGAGACATTGATGCCAGTTTCTGCTAGTGTGTCAAAACAACAAGAGCAGCGACAGAAAATGTTTCTAGTTCTTACACTCGCTGGACTTCCTCATGATCTTGATTCAGTACGAGACCAGATTTTGGCGAGTCCGACTGTCCCTACAGTTGATGAATTATTCTCTCGATTACTTCGCCTTGCTGCAGCACCAAGTCACCCAGTGATTTCATCACAGATACTTGATTCCTCCGTTCTTGCATCCCAGACATTGGATGTTCGGGCATCTCAAGCTATGGAGAATAGACGAGAAGACGGTCGTTTTGGGAGATCTAGACCCAAGTGTTCTTATTGTCACAAACTTGGACACACTCACGAAATGTGTTATTCCTTAAATGGTCGTCCACCCAAAAATGCATACGTTGCTCAGAGCGAGACTACAGGTAACCAGGGCTTTTCTGTATCTAAAGAAGAATATAATGAGCTCCTTCAGTATCGAGCAAGTAAGCAAACATCTCCACAAGTAGCCTCAGTTGCCCAGACTGACACTCCTATTGCTGGTAATTCTTTTGCTTGTGTTTCCCAGTCTAGTACTCTTGGACCATGGGTCATGGACTCAGGCGCTTCTGATCATATCTCTGGTAATAAATCACTTTTGTCGAATATTGTATATTCACAGTCTCTTCCTACTGTTACTTTAGCCAATGGATGTCAAACTAAGGCACAAGGAGTTGGACAAGCCAACCCATTGTCTTCTATCACCCTAGATTCCGTTCTTTATGTTCCTGGTTGTCCTTTTAGTCTTGCATCTGTTAGTCGTTTGACTCGTGCCCTCAATTGTGGTATATATTTTATTGATGATTCTTTTATTATGCAGGACCGCAGTACGGGACGGACAATTGGTACAGGTCGTGAATCAGAAGGTCTTTACTACCTTAACTCGCTCAGTCCTTCCACAACATGTCTAGTTACAGATCCTCCAGATCTAATCCACAGACGTTTAGGACATCCGAGTTTATCCAAACTTCAAAAGATGGTGCCTAGTTTATCCAGTTTGTCTAGATTAGATTGTGAGTCGTGTCAGCTTGGGAAACATACCCGAGCTTCCTTTACGCGTAGTGTTGAGAGTCATGCAGAGTCTGTTTTCTCCTTGGTTCATTCTGATATATGGGGTCCTAGTAGAGTCAGTTCAACCTTGGGATTTCGTTATTTTGTTAGCTTTATTGATGATTACTCAAGATGTACTTGGCTTTTCTTAATGAAAGATCGTTCTGAGTTATTCTCTATATTCCAGAGTTTTTGTGCTGAAATCAAAAACCAATTTGGTGTCTCTATCCGCATTTTTCGCAGTGATAATGCCTTAGAATATGTATCTTCTCAGTTTCAGCAGTTTATGTCTTCTCATGGAATTATTCATCAGACATCTTGTCCTTATACCCCTCAGCAAAATGGGGTTGCAGAAAGAAAGAATAGGCACCTTATTGAGACTGCTCGCACACTTCTAATTGAGTCTCGTGTTCCGCTGCGTTTTTGGGGCGATGCAGTTCTCACAGCTTGTTATTTGATTAATAGGATGCCTTCATCTCCCATCAAGGGTCAGATTCCACATTCAATATTGTTTCCCCAGTCAGCCTTATACCCTCTTCCACCTCGGGTTTTTGGGAGCACATGTTTTGTTCATAACTTAGCCCCGGGGAAAGATAAGTTAGCTCCTCGTGCTCTCAAGTGTGTCTTCCTTGGTTATTCTCGTGTTCAGAAGGGATATCGTTGTTATTCACCTGATCTTCATAGGTACCTTATGTCAGCTGACATCACATTTTTCGAGTCTAAACCTTTCTTCACAACTGATGTCACTTCTGCTGACCACCATGACATATCTGAGGTCTTACCTATACCGACTTTTGAGGAGTTTAGTAATCCTCCTCCACCTTCAACCACAGAGGTTTCACTCATACCAACTTTTGAGGAGTCCAGTGTTATCCCTCCTAGTTCCCCAGCCACAGGAACACCACTCTTGACTTATCATCATCGTTCGCGCCCTACATCAGGCCCATCTGGTTCTTGTCCTGCACCTGACACGGCTCCTACTGCGGATCCTGCTCCTAGTACACCGATTGCACTTCGAAAAGGTATACGGACCACACTAAACCCTAATCCTCATTATGTTGGTTTGAGTTATCATCGTCTGTCATCTCCCCATTATGCTTTTATATCTTCATTGTCCTCGGTTTCCATCCCTAAGTCTACAGGTGAAGCATTGTCTCATCCAGGATGGCGACAGGCTATGAGTGACGAGATGTCTGCTTTACATACAAGTGGTACATGGGAGCTTGTTCCTCTTCCTTCAGGTAAATCTACCGTTGGTTGTCGTTGGGTTTATGCAGTCAAAGTTGGTCCCGATGGCCAGATTGATCGACTTAAGGCACGTCTTGTTGCCAAAGGATACACTCAAATATTTGGGCTAGATTACAGTGATACCTTCTCTCCAGTGGCTAAAGTGGCATCAGTTCGCCTTTTTCTATCCATGGCTGCAGTTCGTCATTGGCCCCTCTATCAGTTGGACATTAAGAATGCCTTTCTTCATGGTGATCTTGAGGATGAGGTTTATATGGAGCAACCACCTGGTTTTATTGCTCAGGGGGAGTCTCGTGGCCTTGTATGTCGCTTGCGTCGGTCACTTTATGGTCTAAAGCAGTCTCCTCGAGCCTGGTTTGGTAAGTTCAGCACGGTTATCCAGGAGTTTGGCATGACTCGTAGTGAAGCTGATCACTCTGTGTTTTATTGCCACTCTGCTTCAAGTCTATGTATTTATCTGGTAGTCTATGTTGATGATATTGTTATTACGGGCAATGATCAGGATGGTATTACTAATCTGAAGCAGCATCTCTTCCAGCACTTTCAAACTAAGGATCTAGGCAGATTGAAGTACTTTCTAGGTATTGAGGTTGCTCAATCTAGCTCAGGTATTGTTATTTCTCAAAGGAAATATGTGTTAGACATTCTTGAGGAAACAGGGATGACAGGTTGCAGACCTGTTGACACGCCGATGGATCCGAATTCTAAACTTCTGCCTGGACAGGGGGAGCCGCTTAGCGATCCTGCAAGCTATAGGCGGCTGGTTGGTAAATTAAATTATCTCACAGTGACTAGGCCCGACATTTCTTATCCTGTGAGTGTTGTAAGTCAGTTTATGAATTCTCCCTGTGATAGTCATTGGGATGCAGTTGTCCGCATTATCCGGTATATAAAATCGGCTCCAGGTAAAGGATTACTGTTTGAGGATCGAGGTCATGAGCAGATCGTTGGGTACTCGGATGCTGATTGGGCAGGATCACCTTCTGATAGACGTTCTACGTCTGGATATTGTGTTTTAGTAGGAGGAAATTTGGTGTCCTGGAAAAGTAAGAAACAGAATGTAGTTGCTCGGTCTAGTGCAGAAGCAGAATACCGAGCAATGGCTATGGCAACATGTGAACTAGTCTGGACCAAACAATTGCTCAAGGAGTTGAAATTTGGTGAAATCAGTCGGATGGAACTTGTGTGCGATAATCAAGCTGCACTTCATATTGCATCAAATCCGGTGTTTCATGAGAGAACTAAACACATTGAGATTGATTGTCACTTTGTCAGAGAAAAGATACTCTTAGGAGATATTACTACGAAGTTTGTGAGATCGAATGATCAACTTGCAGATATTTTCACCAAGTCCTTCACTAGTCCTCGCATTAATTATATATGTAACAAGCTCGGTACATATGATTTATATGCTCTGGCTTGAGGGGGAGTGTTAGAGATAGCTATGTAGTTGTCCCACATTGGAATATGAGTAGTATCCCCTTTGTATAGAGTAGCTATAAATAGCACCTCTTGTATTGCATCACACACAATATCAATAAATATCATATTTTCTCCCGTGCCTTCTCACAGATGCATCACTTGAAATGATAGTATTTCACTTGAAATACTATCAGTAGTACTATCGAACGTACTACTGATTCCTCCACAGTCTTACGATTGAGAAATACTATCAGTTGTTCGATGCATCACTTGAAATGATAGTATTTCTGTAGTTGATACCTCATTGATTGAGAAAGCAGAGGTGGAAGGTTTGGTTAATAAGAATGTTGTACCAAATGTTACTGCATTAGCTGGGAATGAAATGCCAAGTTCTGAAGACTCAGAGATGACTAAACCAATAACAGCTCATGCTACATTACCAAATGATGCAATTGAACAAATTGCGGGGCAGCAAATGCAATCTCAGTCGCAGGATTTCCAGAGTAGCAATTCAGTTTCAACTGTAGTTGCTAAGGACAATGGTACAGGAGCTGAATGCTCAATTTTGGAGAATTTTGTAGCATTAAAGACAGCAGGTTCAGTGAATGCGATCTGGGATAGAGATGTACAACCGACAAAATTGTCAAGCAAATATGCAGATGTGACTTTGAACGATACTGCAATACCATGTAAAACTGGTGCAGCTGCTACTGTTTCGAAGTTGGATGATACAATTGCATTAAATTCTACTGCTGATCGAGCTATATCTAAGAGTATTAAACCTGCTGTTGTGGTTGATTTTCTTGTAAAACCAGCAGGTCCTATAGCTACTGATGTACATAAGGAGCAGCAAGCTGGAGATGATCGTGGAGCTGCTGAAGTTACAAATTCGAAGGCTACTGTTGCATTGAAGGGAGCTGGTGATCGAGTAGCTGCAGGGGTTGCTAAACCTACTGCTGATCGAGCAACTAATGCCAAACCAGTAGGTGATCGAGATTCTGCAGTAGTTGATTTAGTTGAAAAATCTGTAGGTGAGGTGCATAAAAAAGATCATAGGACTGGGCAACAAGCAGTTACACAAAAGCCTCTTCTACGTGATGGTGAGGACTAGACCTTTGCAAATAAAAACAAGGGACAAAAGGGCACATCTTTGGATTATATATCTGGTGGTACAATTGAGGAGGGCAAGGTCAATAATGCAACCACAAAGGAAGGAACTTTGAACTTGGTATCAACTAGGAAATCACCTACGAAAAATGTGGTAACATCCAGGCAAAAATCCACAAATGCTCATCAAAATAATGCTAACATTATGTCCAACTCAAATGTTTTTGAAGCATTGGCAGCCGTAGAGGATGATCAACTGATACCAACAGCCCTTCAAGATGACATTATGAACAAGCAAATTGTTCCATGCACCAGCAACGAAATAAAACGACAAGGCAGTGATAAATTGGTCGAAAATTTTGGTGTTCCACGAAAGGGTTCGGAGAAGAATTTGACGGAACACCTAATAAGCAATCAGGCACATAGCACCAATGCTCCATCATTCTTTTTTTTCCAGTTCACAAGTTGAAAACATTATTAAACAGGCCCAGGCAGATATGATAATGAACACCACCTTGGTGAAACAACCAATGGTGACTTTGAACACCTCCGTGTTTGCTGTCCCTTCTCAATCAGTGGAGTCTTTTAGGGAGTTTGAAGGTGACTCTGGGCAGCTAGTCCTGTCAACTGGGAATAATAATGAGGTTACCCAAGCAAAGATAAGGGAAATGGGTATAAAGTCCAAGCTATGGCGTTACCAACGTGAAGAGGATGATGAAGAGGATTGGAGTGATGGGTTTGCTGGCTACTCATCTGAAGAATGTGAACAAGAAGTCGATCAAGAGAGTGCAGGTGAGGAGCTTGATTCTCCAGTAAAGTCAAAACTTTAAGTAGCAACAAAGTCAACTCCCACGAGCAAATGGAACCTCAATGCACCAGTTTTCGTTCCTAGAAACTATCCAACAGCTGGTATTCAAAAGGCAGTAGCAGGAAGTTTGATTCAAAATGCAGCAACATTTTCCAACCAAGGTACTGTAGGCGATACTACAAGCCAAAATGCAGTACCAACTACAACGTTTGTACTGCAGCAACAAAGTCATCGAAACACCACAGCTAGTAATCCTACTGGTGAATGCAAAGCAGTAACAATTCAAAGCTTGGGGCAGCAGCAAATTGTGACAACCAATCCACTAATCTCGTCAGAGGAGAGGAAATTATTGGATGCAATGCTAAGTTCCAATCTAATAAACTCCATAAATCCTATTGTTGGTAGCACCGGACGCATGAGTAGAAGCAGAAACAAAATGCAAATCACAAGAAAACAACAAACAAAGGCAATCATGACTAATTCTCATGATGGAAACACTTTGGTGACACAAGGTTTTGATCATGACATGCCAAATCCGGTAATTGTGGGCAGAGATACATATGAAGAAGGTGAGGAAGAAGATATTATAAATCAATGCCGGGCAGAGGCAACAAGAAAAGGGGATCTATCACCAATACATAGCGGCAAAGGTAAGAAGACTCATGCAAGGAAAAATAGTTGGGACGATAAGGTTAGTGATTTTTTAAATGTTAGGCGACCTCCAATGAGAGTTGTCAAACAAAAGTAGGCTGCTCCAACTACATCAACGAGGTCCAACCGTTCAAAAAAGAAATGATGATTTTTGAATACATTTTGAACACGGTTGAGGAAAACAACAAAGAATTACAAATTGAAGATTTTACGAGTTTGGACAAGAAAGGACAAGAATTTAATTCCTACTACATTCTATTTTATCATTTTATAAGTATTATCATTTGTAATATCATCACAGAGTATGTTATACACTCTGTGATGATCATTGAATATTTGGTCCATTCAAGTTCTTATTTCTTACATGCATGTTAGTAGGTGAGACATTTTTCTTTGCCTCAATAGGATTAGTAAGGTAAGGTTTAGCCCGGTTAGTGTTGTCTTGGTCCTATGCCTTTGGAAAAATATCCACACGGCCATGAGATTATATGCCCTCTTGAGACTTTGCCGGCAGCTACACCATGAATCCTCTACATGAGGCTGCCATCATAAGACAATGTGAGGCGCAAATGAGTGATTAAATAGCCAAGGCATATGGGTAACAATACCGGTGTTATTGTCCCCCTTATTTGTACTTTTCCTAATTATAGTATTTTTCTTTTCTTTTTTATTAATAAAAAACTAGCCCTAGACGTTTGCCTAGCGGATTGCCAAAAAAAAAAAAACTTAATTATGTAGTCTGCTAAAAATACAGGTGGAGCCATCTATAACTTACGCGTAGAGTTTGTATAAACAAACCTAGACACGTACTATATGCATATTGTAAGCGTTGAGAAGAATTACTAATATACCCTCGAGCTTTTTAAAAATGACATGAAACACACATGTCCAAACTCTTTCTCTTCTAAAGAAGAGAAACATAAAATTTCGCAAGTGGAAAGCCATTTCTCGGTGGCTATTTCAAGTTATTTTAGTTTTCTTTTGTATATCAGTATTAGTTGACCAAAGGGAGAGATCCGTGAGAAGTTTGAAGTTCTTTGTATGGTTTGCCTCTTCAGGACATGAAAAACTGAAACAAAATTCTGGTATCCGGATTATATTTTTGATATAATTGGAGGAGCAACTAATCTCTTGTTGCCACTCTCAGTAAAGGAAGGTGAGATTTCTTTTCAGGTTTCCACTTTTTTCTTTTTTGTTGCCACTCTCAATTTCGATTTCTTTTTTGTCCTACTGTTTTATGTAATTGTATACACTGGTTCTGCTCTGTTTTAAGTTGTTCGTTTACACTAACCCACTGAGTTTAAATTTTGGAGATATGTCTACTTTGTCCTTCAAATGATATTCACACCTTCTAATTTCCTTCTTACTTTATGAGAAGCTCAATGTTACAAGTTGTTCGTTGTTCTTATCCAAAATACTTAATAACTAGGAAATTTCCTTATGTTTCCTTTGTCTCCTACCGTAATTCAAATAATTTGAACATTGAAACTTTCATAATATTTTCATCAATTTAATACTATGAATTTGGAACTTCAAAATATTTCCTTAGTTCCCAATCTTGGACGTTGAAGGCAACTCTTCAACTTCGTCCTCCTTTCCCTCTTTCTTCTGTTCATTTTTAACTGATTACCAAAAAAAAGGCAAAGTTTTTCTTGTGGGAAATTTAATGCTAAATTGCAGGCTTTTTGAAATGTAATTAACCTTTTGCAAAATTATTAATGTTTACTTGCTTATATGGGCGTATATCTAAAACACACTTACTATGTAAAAGGGAGAAATAAACGGAACTATATACTCTCACACACATGTAAGGAGGGGCAGGGACCTGGCATACCTTCAGTGACGAAAAAAAAACATCCAACAGAGGTTAAGGTGTAATGTTATAAATTAAGATTTTGAAGGGCAGTCTTGACGTAACTGGTAAAGATAATGCCATGTGACAAGGAGGTCATGAGTTCGAGCCGTGGAATCAGCCTCTTACAGAAATACAGGGTAAGGCAACTTACAATAGACCTTGTGGTCCGACCCTTTTCCGGACACCGCACATAGCGGGAGTTTAGTGCACCGGGCTACCCTTTGTTATAAATTGAGATTTTTGGAGCTTGACTCCTTTAGTCATCTCGAGTATATATTGGTGGTCTGGTGGCCTTTAGACCCATAAGACTTCACATGTGGTACTACTTTATTACTATTACTATTATTTTTTGGTTTGGATTCTTTCTCTAAATTATGAAGAATGTTGATGTTGTTTTAATTTTTTTTATGAAGGTGACAGAGCTATAGCTCAAGGCAGTTAGATTAAAGTTACCACAATCGTGTGAAAGACACCAATTAGCAGTAGTTTTCAACAATTGAGATGGAGGTTGTTGAGACATGTGGAAAAGGAACTATTTATTCTGCACAACCTTCCACCAAACATAATTTTCCATCAACTGATGAGGAAGTTGTGGGCTTTGTGAAAGATGCAGAAAGTATAATGAAGAAATTGATTGTAGGAACAAAGGAGCTGGACGTTATCTCAATCTTTGGAATGCCGGGATTGGGTAAAACAACTTTGGCCAGGAAAGTGTACAACAATCCTTCTATTGTTAATTACTTTGATGTTAAAGCTTGGTGTTCTGTTTCGCAAGCATATAATAGGAGGACCTTGTTGCTTGAGATTTTCAAACAAGCAACACGTGATAAGAGCGAAATCAAAGAGGATGTTGACATAGCTGACAAGTTGCAGAAGACTCTAAAAGGCAGGAGATATCTCATTGTATTAGATGATATATGGGAAATCGATGCATGGGAAGATTTGGGGTTATGTTTCCCGAAGGGTGAAGATGGAAGTAGAGTAATGGTGACAACTCGAATTGAAGAGGTGGCTAAGCATCTTCAGCACCGCAATGATCCTTATTCTCTTAGATTTCTGACATCGGAAGAGAGTTGGGAATTGTTGCAGAAGAAAGTATTTCGAGGAGAGAGTTGTCCACCCAATCTATTGGAAGCAGGATTACAAGTTGCGGAACATTGTAAGGGATTGCCTCTTGTGATTGTCCTGATTGCTGGAATTATTGTGAAAATGGAAAGGAAGGCGTCCTTGTGGCTGGAGGTTGCAAATGACTTAAGTTCCCTTGCTTTAGGAGAGCAGGGTACGAAAGTAATACAATCGAGTTATGACCATTTAGAAGACCAATTAAAGCCTTGTCTTTTTTATATGGCATTGTATCCAGAAGACTATAAGATTCCAGTGTCTGATTTGCTAAAGTTATGGATAGCTGAAGAGTTTGTAGAGAATATTGACACAGAGAATCTAGAAGAAACATCTAGAATTGTCTTGAATGATCTACTTAAGAGAAGCCTAGTGATGGTCTCTGGCCGACAGGAAATTAATGGTGCCATAGAATACTGCTCACTTCATGATTTAGTGCGTGAGTTTTGTTTGAGAAGACTTGTAGAAGAAAAGTACTTTATGCAACTCGCAGTGCGATGCAGTTCAAGTCAACATTTGTATTCCAAGGAATCACGGTTATGCATTTATATTCATGATGAACTTGTTAAACAATTAGATCATTATGAATATCGGTTGGATAAGATTCCAATGTTCGAGTCCAAGCAGTTAGATTATTATGAATATCAGTTGGACAACATTCCAATGGTCAAGTCCAAGGAAACAAAGCGTTTTGGTCAATGTTCGAAGTTTTTTCAGTTCATTGCTCATCCAAAATCCAACATATGGAACCGATTAGATTCTTTGCATTCACTTGTTAAATTAAGATTTGTTCAGGCGTTGCATTTGACTGAAAGGGAATTACCAAGTTCTTGGATTACGGCAGTACAATCACTAACTCACTTGAGGTACCTTGCAATTTTTGTCAAAAAAATTGATTTCAAGTGGGTATCACACCTACTCTATCTCCAAACTCTAGTGGTAGATTATTCAAGTTATCCATTTAGGACATCGACTGCTGCATTCTGGAAAATGACCAAGCTAAGGCATGTGAATATAAACTTATTTTCCTTTACGGGCGAATGGGATGATAAAACTGGTCAACCAATTTTAGAAGAACCTTCAGAAAGTATGCTAGAGAACTTGAAGACTTTGCACACTTGTCGTGTTGCTGTGAGCGATGCGGCTCGGAAGGTCTGGTGGAGGTGTCCGAATCTTGAAGAACTCAGCCTCAATATTCTAAGTGTACCTAGTTGTTCTTTGTTTCCCATACCAGAACTTCATACTCGGCTTCAATCTCTTAAACTAGAAGCCGGGCGCTCATATGAAGAAAAATATGAAGTTGGATGGTCCAGCTACATTAACTTCCCTCCAAATCTTAGGAAGTTGTGCATTCGCAACATTTTTCTAACAGAAGAAATAGTTTCAAATATCGCAAAACTGCAGAAGCTTGAGAGTCTCGAAGTATATAGAGGATATCTTGTGGGGAATGGTCAGTGTTTAGACGTCAGATATGTCGAGTTCCCTGCACTCAAATTCTTCACGTTATTTGTGCTCTTTATGGAAGAATGGAAAGCTTCAGAGGAATCCTTTCCCATGCTTGAGAAGCTAGTTGTACTAAATTGTGAAGACCTCGACGAGATCCCTCTTAGCTTTGCCGATATTCCAACACTCCAACTTATTGAAGTGATAAACTGCATGGAGTCTGTTGAGGATTCAGCTATGGATATTAAAAGAGAAATAGAAGAAAACACAGGCTGTGACACTCTCCAAGTTCGTATATCATACAATGGCTACTAAAGCTGGTAAGTCATTTTAGTTGCAAATTTTAGTAACTTGTGTCTTGCATATTGAAACTCAACTCTATACTCGGCATTACTATTTATATCATACTTGAGCGGGCAACATTTGGGAAAGTATAATAGTTTAATGATTCTCATATGTCATATATCCTTATTCTCAAAAATTACGTTATGCCAATCAATACATATAGCATAGCAGGTACTCCCTTTTTAGAAAGAATTTAAGTAAACAATACTATCATTATTCATTCATACAACTCATTTGGCATTTCTATATATAGTTTTCTCTCAATCGTTTGACATTTAATTTGTAGATGTAGCTTTGTTGCAATAATTGATTTCATTTTCCTAACATTGTTCCATATTTCGTTTGCAGACTCCGACATATCCATCCTCGGGTCTGCGACCTTCTCAACAGAGGAGACAACCATTCTTATTTTTTGTTCTGCGCCATATCTGAGCATTTGTTAAAGAGATGAAGGGAATTCTTCTGATTTCTGTATGGCTTCGTCCTGAATTAAGGTTGGCTTTTCACTAGAAACTCAACCTAGAGTTGATCGACCAATTCCCCCGAGCTTAGGGGTTAATTACGGGAGAGTCGGAAACTATTGCATCTTTTCTAAAGCGGCATTCTCCCTTCTGTCTATCTTATGCCATCTATGAACTAATGTATGTATGTGATATCCAATATTCTTATAATGTTGTTATAAGGATAGTCGTCACTATGTTTAGTCAGTCAGACTCAATTAATGTCACAGTTCAAGATTACTCGTAGGCATTCTCAAACGTGAGCTTATATGGCTCAAGATTAATTTGAATAGTCCCAGGTCAGCTTTGTGATAATCACGAATCATGGATGTGAATGCGTGCACATTCAATTTCTCTATTCTTTTTCTTAATCCTAGATCTAGAATAAGATATATTGATGTTACTCAACTCTAAATTATTACTTAAAACCAAGTTTTACTATAATCTTATTATTCAAGCACCACCAACAATGTATTCTAACTCTAGAATGAGTCATTAATATTAGTCTATTTAATCTTGGGAGTTGGGAAGTAAAATTGGACAATCATTTTTGAATTGAAGGTAGTACTCCTTAGGGGTCGTTTGGTAGGGTGTATTAGAATAGTGCGGAATAAGGTGTATTAGTAATGTATGGATTAGTGATGCATGGGTTAGTAATGCAAGCATTAGTTATGCAAATATTATTTCTTATCTATTGTTTGATGTGGTGTATTAAAATTATAATGCATTGCATAATTTTTAAGAAAAATAGTTGCTGACAAAAATGCCCTCCATATTCTCTAGCTTTAAGGGACTTTAAGGAATGCACCATGTTAATGCATGCATTAAAGCCTTGGTATTACTAATGTCATGGTTTTCTATGCATTACTTATGCATAGGATAATGTCAAGTATGATGTATAACTAATACAAGTATTAGTTATATACAAGTTGAAACAATGTACCAAACAAGTTATTAGTAATGCATAGAACTAATGCTTGCATTATTTTTTCTAATACCTCCTACCAAACGACCCCTTATAGTTAATGTTTGCAGAAAAACATAGAGTACAGTGCAATTTTGAATTATATATTCCACTTAAGTCGCATATCATGTGCGAGACGTACATATAATTATGTGCTTGGGAGTTCTAAATTGTAGTCAGATCTAATCTTAAGTTTGTATACCTTCTTAACGTGTAGGATTAATTAACATGTACTCCATTTATTTGTTTACTAATTTACTTGTTATTCCCACAACAAAACTATATATATCACTCTTCATTTTTCAAGATTGAAGTCCACCATCTCCTATAATATTCTTTCTCATTTTTTATTTCTCTAACCATCAAATTAAGCAAACTTGGAGCAATTAATTTCTCTGTTTCCACTCTCAATAACGGAAGGTGAGATTTCTTCTTAGCTTTCCACTTATTTTATGTCAGTTTGCTATTTCTTCTATTCTGATTTTTTGTAGAAAAATGTTAAGTAACATTTTTATGTCTTCTTTATGTTGTGATTATGGGTTTCTTTTCTTTCCAAAATTCACCCACCAGATCTAGAACTATATATAAAGTTAGGCAAAGAAAAGGTAAAAATAGCACGGGCTAGCCAGTTTTCGGACTGGTCATCAAAAAATAGCCAGCGTTTGCAAAGTCATTGAAAAATACCACTATTTTCCTGAAACACGGAAAGTTCCAGCATAATATACTGGAGATTGGTGCACCTATGTATGAACTTCCAGCATATTATGCTGGAACTCCAACACACAGAAAGTTCCAGAATACTATATTGGAGATTGGAACACCTGTTATGAACTTCCAGTTCCAGCATATTATGCTGGACTGATATATTATACTAGAAATCCAGTATATTATGCTGGAAGTCCAGTATATTATACTGGAACTCTTCTTCTCGTTTTAATGTAAGATTGAACCTTCTTTCTTTTTTATTTTACCTGCTTTTTGTTCTTTGACTCCCAATATTTATATATCTCTATGAAGAAAGCACGTTAATTTGTATTTGAATATTATTGAGCCCAAACTTGGTAGCATATAATATGGATCAACTGTAATATACCACTTGTATTCTAAAATATACACTACAATAATTCTAAAATCAAATACTTTCACTCTCTTATTATTGAAATCCTACACAAATTAAATATAATATTTATCCAGATATTTCAAAGCCCAACACTTAAAAAGACATAAGATCCTCACAAGAATAAAAAGCACTTTCTTTTGCAACAATTCTAGGTAATTAAGCCACCATTGATTATAACTGATTTCTCGAGCATTTAAAATGTGAGTTTCTTAAAGGCGGAATTCCATGAGTATATTAAAAAGAAACTTCGGATTATTTATAAATCCCTTAAATTTGCAACTAAGAATTCACATGAATTAATTGGAAACCGAAGAATTCTGCGCAGCCACAAATTAAACGTCTGAACTAAAACATCCTTCGACGTAGACAAAAACATGGTTGTACTTTTCCTTCTTTGTCAGCATTATCGACTTGTAGAGACAATAAAATAATAATTAATTAGTCCTTTCTTTTTTTGGCCAACGTACCACATCGACAAGCAACCTAGGTAAGGAACTATTTATATATCAGTGAAGCAACTTGGATGGATACGACCTTACTTGAACAGGATCTGTTCTATAGGCTCGTACCACTGTATCCTTGAGTTCTAAGGAGACAGGAAACCAAGTCTGGTTGATGAGACATGGCCACTAGACTAGAGCGTGATTAATAGCTCCATGGCCCTCGGGTCATTGTGTTGTAGATGATCGTTCTCAGTCCCTAATTATAGGTGTTGGGATGGTCTAATGGCTGTCTGACAGACTCTTCCAATTTTTTTGCTTGCCCTCGGGTCATGGTGTTGTAGATGATCGTTCTCAGCCCCTAATTATAGGTGTTGGGATGGTCTAATGGCTGTCCGACACTCTTTCAACTTTTTTGCTATGTTACATGCGTGAATATGAAAAGAAATAATTATGTGGAAATACATGTGAGGTATTTAAAAAATAAATGTTACAGTAAGGAAATAAAGGTAATCAACCAAATTTAGCATGTATTCTCTTTTCTTACATAATTTAGCCTATTTTATGTATAATCTGAAACTTCATTTTACCTATTTTATGGATTGTTAATCTTGTTTTCATTGCTCTTATTGAAGCTGATAAAGCTATTAAATATAAGACCATTGGACTTTTGTTTCCACAATCGTGAGAGACACCAGGCAAATTGACATGGAGCCTTCCACCAAACGTAGTTTCCCATCAACTGATGAGGAAGTTGTGGGCTTTGTGAAAGATGCAGAAAGTATAGTGCAGAAATTGACGGGAGGAACAAAGGAGATAGATGTTATTTCAATCTTGGAATGGCCGGACTCGGTAAAACAACTTTGGCAAGGAAGGTGTACAACAATCCCTCTGTTGTTAATCACTTTGATATTAAAGTATGGTGTACTGTCTCACAAACATATAATGTGAAGACATAGCTGACAAGTTGCGCAAGAGTCTAATAGGCAGGAGATATCTCATTGTGTTAGATGATATATGGGAAGTCGATGTATGGGAAGATTTGGGATTATGTTTCCCTAAAGGTGAAGATGGAAGTAGAGTAATGGTAACAACTCGAACTGAAGAAGTGGCTAAGCATCTCCAGCACAATAGTGATCCTTATTCTCTTAGATTTCTAAGATTGGAAGAGAGTTGTGAATTATTGCAAAAGAAAGTATTTCGAGGAAAGAGGTGTCCTCCAGATCTACGGGATGTAGGGTTACAAGTTGCCCAACACTGTAAGGGATTGCCTCCTGTGGTTGTCCTGATTGTTGGAATTATTGTGAAATGGAAAGAGAGGCATGCTTGTGGCTGGAGGTTGCAAATGACTTAAGTTCTGTCATGGGCGGCTTTCCAGCCATGCCCCATGACCTCTTGGACGCGCCCTGTGGCGTCCTAGCAAGCCTCCCAATGTCTAGAGCCACGGACGGCCCTGTGGTCTTGGCTGCGCCAAGTGACAAGCGTGCATGTGCCTCTGTCGCCCCACCAATATCCCTCGCCAGCGCCCAACTGCAGGCAGATGCCAACAGCGTCGCGCGCGCAGATAACGTCGTGCGCGCAGACCCTGATGCCAAAGACTATGCTGCTGACAACGGACATGTTTCTGCCTTGTAGAAAACTCATTGTAAATATAAAGTAGTTTTATTCCATGTACTTCCATTATGTTTCTCTAGCTTAATCAAGTCTAGTCTTGTAGCTTTCGTATATTATTTTTAAGCATTATTAGGGGGGATCAAGCATTCGGAACTTTCTAGCAAGCAAACAATTCTCTGTACTGGTGTCTCTCCCCCTCGACACCGCGTTGACTTTCTGTAATAGCTTTCATTAATGCAATTAAGCTTTATTTCATTCTCAATTCTCACTTCTGTTCTCTCAATTGCTCTTGATATTGGTTTTCCCGTACGACACTGACAATCTGGTCTAGCGTACGGAGGGGACCTTAGTTGGCGGACAATAACTGCACTGACATCAGTTGCTTAGCCTTACGTCGCCCTTCCAAGGAATCTCAGGAAGGCGCCGCGTAACAGTTGGTATCAAACCCTAGGCTCGACATCGGACGAGGAAACGTATTGCCATTACCACCATTTCTGACCATGGTGAATTATGGGGACCGCATTGCGGCCCTTGAACAGACGGTTGACGAATTACAGCCCATCGTAGATACGGTGCCTGAACTAAGAACCAGCCTAGTGCAAAGTTTGGACGACCTAGACCGCAGGGTGCTCCAGGCCTAAGTTGACATAGAAAACATCAGTCGCGACTCCGAGGGAGACCGGAAAATGGCAGCCACATAGGCAGCCAAAATTTTTGGCAAATTCGAGGGACTCCAACAGGAGTGTGCCGAGGATTTAGCTTACAGGGCACAAGAGGCAGACCGGGTGACTGCCATGCAACAAACTATTGACGACTTGACAGAAAAGCTCAATGCTGTCAATGCTGCTTTACAGGGCCTGCTTCGAGGAGGTGGAAACCAAATCGGGGGCACTGTGAACCCCCCTTCCGCGACACAAAAACTGAAAATTCCTGAGCCAAAGACATACCGTGGATCTAGGAATGCCAAGGAATTGGAAAACTTCATCTTTGACATCGAACAGTACTTTGATGTTGTTGGGGGCCTAGAAGAAGCTAAGAAGGTAGCAACTGCTGCCATGTATCTTCAGGGTGATGCTAAACTTTGGTGGCGGGTGAAGTATGAAGCCATCAAGACCGGTGAAGATGCTCTCGAGACATAGGCAGAACTGAAGGCAGCCATACGCCTAAAATTCTTCCCCGAAAATGTTGAATACAATGCAAGGAGAAAGCTATGGGAGCTCCACCAGACCAAATCAGTACGGGACTACGTGCGGGAATTCTCTGCGCTTATGCTAAACATACATGACATGGGGGACAAAGACAAGCTCTTCACCTTCCTAGAAGGGTTAAAACCTTATGCCCGTATGGAACTACAAAGACAAAGGGTAGATACCTTACCAAAGGCGATCCAAGCAGCTGAATCCTTTGGGGACTATCAAGTGGAAGCTCGGAAGGATAGGCCTCAGCCGCCTGCCCGAGCAAGATTCAAAGGGGGCCAACCTAGCAATGGTGGCCCTAGCAGAAGTGGGGGAGATCGGAGTGCAACCAAATCTAAGGCTCTCTCCTCATGCAGCAATAGTGATGCGTCAAACACCAATGACAGGGAAAGAAAGCCTCATTCAGGGTGTCGTCATTGTGGCGGACCACATTAGAATAATGAGTGTCCACATGCACAGATGAACTCCCATCAAGCCTTTGATAATGGGACAGATGATGACACAGACGATGTAGACCAGACCGAACCAGTAGGTGCCTTTAATGCAATTGTTGGCTCCATTTCTAAGGCCTTTGCGGGAACTAGTGCTAGTATCTATAATAAGAAGGACCCCTGCCCAAGCACCAAGAAAGGGAAAAAGAAGGCGGATGAGAGGACTCCTCCTAAACAAGAGAGGACCTTAATGTTCGTTGAGATAAAAGTAAATGGCAAGCCCATTCGGGCGATGATAGACACGGGTGCTACCCACAACTACTTAGCCTCGACTCAGGTGGAGCGCCTTGGTCTAGTTGTAGGAAAAGGCAGAGGTAGTGTCAAGGCTATCAACTCACTTCCTCAGCCAGTGGGTGGGATAGCCAAAGAGGTACCAGTGAAGCTTGGCCCTTACGAAGGAAAATTCAACCTGCGTGTGGTGATCATAGATGACTTCGAGTTGATAGTTGGATTGGAATTCCTGAGGCAAACCAATACCATGCATGTACCGTATGCTGACATGTTACTAATGATGGGAGCAAACGGGACCAAGCCCTGCATTATCCCGTGCATGACCATGAAGATGGCCATTGAGAACATTTTGGCCTTGCAGTTGAAGAAGGGGGTCAAAAGACATGAACCTGCATTCCTGGCATCCCTCTGCATTGAAGATGTAGAACACTCCTCGGGTCCCATTCTTGAGCCCGTGAAGGAGCTACTACTGGAGTTTGAAGATGGCATGCCACAAGACATGCCAAAGCGACTACCGCCTAGGCGCACTGGTGCCAGGCGCGAAGCCACCCGCCCGGGCGCCTTACAGAATGTCACAACCCAAACTCACTGAGCTTCGGAGACAATTGACGGAAATGCTAGACACCGGGATCATCGTTCCCTCCAAATACCCATACGGGTCCCCTGTGCTTTTCCAAAAGAAACATGATGGTAGCCTGCGACTCTTGGAAAAAGGACTTGTCTAGTATGGCGGAAGGACAAGTCAGACCGCTTGACACAAGCGGGACTCTTGGAACCACTAGTTGTCCCAAAGAGACCTTAGGAAAGCGTTTCCTTGGATTTCATCACCGGATTGCCCAAGGTCGGAGATATCACAACTATCTTGGTTGTGGTAGATCAGTTTTCCAAGTATGCTACCTTTATTGCCGCCCCACAATATATATCAGCAAAAGATACAGCTCGACTCTTCTTCTCTCATGTCGTCAAATATTGGGGCCTGCCCAAAGACATTGTTAGTGATCGCGACTCACGCTTCATTAGCAACTTTTGGACCCAACTCTTTAAGTGCCTTGGGTCAAAGCTGAGTGACAACTCAAGTTTTCATCCACAATCTGATGGCCAGACGAAGCGGTTCAATGGTATGTTGGAGGAATATCTTCGCCACTTTGTAACCAAATCGCAGAAGAATTGGGTGAAGCTTCTGGATGCTGCTCAACTATGTTTCAATTCACAAAAGAGCTCTAGTACAAACAAAAGCGCTTTTGAAATTGTTACCGGACAGCAACCGCTACTCCCACACACAATCAATACACCAAATATGTCTAAATATCCTCCAGCTGCTAGCTTCTCAAAAGAGTGGAAGCAAAATTTGGAGATAGTGCAGAGCTATTTTGTCAAAGCTCAAAAGCGGATGAAGAGGCATGCTGATCGGAATCGTCACTTTGTTGAATACCAAGTAGGAGACAAAGCGATGGTCAAAATTCCAAAGTGGTACTTATTTGCGGGGGTCCATGACCCTCGCCTATTGCAAAAATACATTGGACCCTTGTCCATTGAAAGGCGCATTGGGAAAGTTGCATACTGTGTGGATACCCCAGCTTGGTGGAAAATTCATCTTGTCTTCCATGTCATCCTCCTGAAACCTTTTCTGGAAGACACGGAGGATCCTTCACTGAGCCATCTCACAATACCCAGTATTCGAGGTCCCAATTCAACCGGAAAAAGGCGTGTTAAAGCTATCCTTGATGATAGAGTGATACATGCCTCAAGGAAAGATCACCAAGAGTTCGTGGTGAAATGGCATGGTTGTGATGCAGAGGAGAACACTTGGGAGAGGGGAACAAACCTCAAAGCCTACAAGAGCCTAATTGAAGATTATTTTGCAAGTACGGCCCCGAGGACGTCTCCAACTCAGCTGGGGGAGAATGTCATGGGCGGCTTTCCAACCATGCCCCATGACCCCTTGGGTGTGCCCCGTGGCGTCCTAGTAAGCCTCTCAATGCCTAGCGCCGCGGACGGCCCTGTGGTCTTGGCCGTGCCAAGTGACAAGCGCGCATGTGCCTCTGTCACCCTACCGATATCTCTCGCCAGTGCCCAACCTCAGGCAAATGCCAGTAGCGCCACACACACAGACAATGCCATGCACACAGACCCTGATGCCAAAGACTATGTTGCTGACAACGGACCTATTTCTGCCTTGTAGAAAACTAAGTCCTTTTCATTGTAAATATAGAGTAGTTTTATTCCATGTACTTCCATTATGTTTCTCTAGCTTAATCAAGTCTAGTCTTGTAGCTTTGGTTTATTTTTTTAAAGCATTATTAGGGGGATCAAGCATTCGAAACTTTCTAGCAAGCAAACAATTCTCTGTACTGGTGTCTCTTCCCCTCGACACCGCGTTGCCTTTCTGTAATAGCTTTCATTAATACAATCAAACTTTTTTTCATTCTCAATTCTCATTTTTGTTCTCTCAATTTCTCTTGACATTGGTTTTTCCGTACGGCACTGATAATCACGTCTAGCGTACGGAGGGGACCTCAGTTGGCGGACAATAACTGCACTGACATCAGTTGCTTAGCCTTACGTCGCCCTTCCAAGGAATCTCAGGAAGGCGCTGCATAACAGTTCTCATGTTTTAGGCATGAAGGTAATGCAGTCAAGTTATGATCATTTGGAAGATCATTTAAAGCCTTACCTTCTGTACATGGGATCGTTTCTAGAAGACTATAGGATTCCAGTGTCTGATTTGCTGAAGCTTTGGATGGGTGAAGAGTTTGTACTGGATGTTGTCATAGAAAATATGGAGGAAGCAGCTAGAGTTTGCTTGAATGATCTGCTTAACAGAAGCCTAGTAATGGTCTCTGAGAAGAGACTCGATGGTGACATAAAATACTGCATATTGCACGATGTTGTGTGTAAGCTTTTTGGTGGAAAACTTAGAGAAAAAAAGTTTTAAGTGGCTCGCAGAGCCATACAATCCATATCAACATTTGCAATATTCCAAGGAATCGCGGTTATGCATTTATATTCATGATGATCTGGTTGAATAATTAGATCATTCTGAATATCGACTGGATAAGGTTCCATTGTTGGACTCCGAGGAAACAAAGTCATTGGAGTACATTGCTCATCTAGTATTCAACACATGGAGCCGATCAGATCCTCTACCTTTACTTGCTAAATTAAGACTTGTTCGGGTGTTGCATTTCTTGGATGTGGAGTTTCCACGTTCTTGGGCTACAGCTGTAAAATCATTAACTCACTTGAGGTACCTTGCAATTAAAGACTTTGATTTGACTTCAAGTGGGTATCTCACATGCACGATCTTCAAACTCTAACGGTTCATTCAGATAGATGGGGTTATTTAAAGACATCGCCAGCAACTATCCGGAAAATGATCAAGCTAAGGCATGTGAATCTAACCGAGCTTCTCTTGTTATGGGAAGATAGCTGTGACCTAGTATTGTTTGAAGAATCTTCAGAAACAATGCTGGAGAATTTGAAGACATTTAGCACTTGCACGATATATGAGGATGAGAAAAATCCAAGGTTTTGGTGGAGGTTCTCGAATATTGAAGAACTCAACCTCGGGATTGTAGGTATATCTGCTATTCCATTATTTCCCATACCAGAAGTTCATACTCAACTTCAATCTCTTGAACTATATCTCCTGGAAGCGTCAGGATTCGAGTCTTCAGTTGGATGGACCAGTTGCTTTGTCTTCCCTTCAAATCTTAGGCAGTTGTCCCTTCTTGAAATTTGTCTAACGGAAGAAATGGCTTCAAACATTGCAAGATTGCGGAAGCTTGAGAGTCTGAAACTGACTAAGACAGATTTTTTGGGAGAAAACAGTTGGGATGTCACAGATGTCGAGTTCCCTGCACTCATATACTTATCATTACTATCTCGTGATATCAGAGGACGGAATGCTTCAGAGGAATCCTTTCCCATGCTTGAGCAGCTAGTTATCCACGGTTGTCGCGACCTCGAGGAGATCCCTCTTAGCTTTGCCGATATTCCAACACTCCAACTTATTGAAGTGGAAGACTGCTTGAACTCTATTGGGGATTCAGCTATGGATATTAAAAGAGAAGTAGAAGAAACCAGTAGATGTGATAATCTCCAAGTTCTTATATCGAAGAAGTACAGACAACTAATTAAAGCTGGTAAGACAGTTCAACACTGCTAGCTTTGTTAATTACATGTGATATGGAAAACAATTTTTAGTAGTCTCTCATCTCTTGCATAACAATTTTCAGTAACTTGCATCTTGCATACAGAAGTTCTACTATCCAATCGGCATTACTATTATTTATATCATACTCAAGAAGCATATTGGAAAGTATACATAGAAGTTTCATGCATATACTTCATCAAATGCTTATGTTTGTGCTTCGTCATAGCTACACAAAGATGAATTGAGTTGTTCTGATATGCTTCATTCTGTGTTATTTCAGGTTAGCAATGGGTCATCAACGAGCTAATTATGTCTGTTGGATTCCAATGTCTTTTTAGTTCTGTAATTTGCTGAAAATTAGGCTGGATTAATCAATGCCTTTTTTTAGTTCTTTTATTGTTTTTATCAATGCATATGTTTCAATCGTGTAATGTTGTTGTAACAGTAATTTGTGAAAGTTCTTATTTGGTGGGAAGACAGAATTTGTCGACTCCATATTCATTTGCTTATTTGAATGTAATAATACAGCCCCTTAAATCTTTCATATTTGTGGATTTTTAAACTAAAAAAGATGTATGATTAAATATTATCGCTTCTAATTTTATGAACCATAAGGCTTTGGATAGCCACTTGAAAACTGGAAACTTGCAAAAAAATCTGCAGATAAATCTTCAGCAAACTAAAATATCTCAACAATAATAACTATGCTTTAGTCACAAATAAATTGGCATCGATGATATGAATCTTCGTTTCTTTCTTTAAGCTCAACATATCATCAACGGAATTTTAAATTTAAAAAGCCTAGACATTAAAAATAAAACTATACTTCTCCTACAACTAAATAAGTTAATAGACCTAATAAACAATTCACCATTCTTTTTTTGGGTTAAAGTTTTGCAATGGAGTTAATGTTAGTAAACTGTATATGTAAAATAATTCTGGAAATATAATTAATGAACATAAACAGAAATGAACATAAACAGAAATGAACAACAAAATAATAGAAAACCAATTCGAGCCCACTGAATTCACAATGTTTTCTTAAGGAATTTAATCCCCTCCTAGTACCCAAGGTTATGGATTATTTTCTCCCAGGATAAAACGAATTACACACTGGTATAGTGGTATTTCAAACCCCAACGTCTCAGCGAACACAAAGTTCGGTAGCAAATCACACTTACTGTTGCTTTGTTTGATGCTAAAAGTATGCAGAAGAAGGAGGAGAAACTCAGGAAATCGTATGACAATTCTGAGCAGAATAGTTGTAACAACCCGACCGGTCGTTTTGAGCTTTTGCACTTTGCTTGCCAGTTCTTGGGTATGACTAGCCCCGTGTGATGTATTATGACTTATTTAAATCATCGGTTTGGCTTTCAGGATGATCAGAATGAATTTGGAATAACCGTTTTCAGTTTGAAGCTTAAAAATTTAAAAGGTTTGACCAAGTTTTGACTTGTTAGCATATGATCTCATATTGGAATTTTTATGATTTGGTTAGATCTGTTAGGTGATTTGGGATTTAGGAGCGTGATCGGAATGTGTTTTGGAGGTCCGGAGTAGATTTAGGCTTGAATTGGCGAAATTGAAAGTTTTCCGGTTGATAGGTGAGATTTTGATATATGGGTCAGAATGGAATTCCGGAAATTGGAGTAGGTCCGTTGTGTTATTTGTGACGTGTGTGCAAAATTTCAGGTCATTCGGACGAGGTTTGATAGACTTTTTGATCGAATTCGGAATTCGGAAGTTTTGGAATTCTTAGGCTTGAATCCGAGGGTGATTCGATATTTTGATGTTGTTTTGAGCGTTCCGAAGGGTGGAACAAGTTTGAATGATGTTTTAGGATTGGTTGGCATGTTTGGTTGAGGTCCCGTGGGGCCTCGAGTGAGTTTCGGGGTGGTTCCGGACCATTTCTAAGCTATTTTTAGCTACTGGTTTTTGGCTACAGCAGTGTTCTACGCGATCGCGGGGAATTGGATGCGATCGCGATGAGTAAAAAAAGAAAAAAAATGTCAGTGCTTCGCGATCGCGGATGAACCTTCGTGATCGCATAGAGTAAATATTATGCTGCACTGATCCAATTTTGGAAGCTTATATCTCACAATCTATAAGAAATTTGGAAATGATCCAAAATTAAAGTTGTAGCCCTTTGTGTCTAGTTTTCAGAAATGTAAATTAATTAGAATTTTAAGTTGTGTACAAAAAGTTATGCAGGTTACACTATAGGCAGTCCGGGAAGGGTTTAGGAATCTCTAATGCACAGGGCTGACTTTGGAAGCTTTTATATCACAATATATTAAGAGTCAGGAAATGAGCAATATATGAAATTATATCTCTTGGTGTCTAGTTTTCAGAACATCAAACCATTTATCATTTGGAGTTGTGTGCAAAAAGTTATGACCATTACACTGGAGATTGTCTAGAAAAGCGGAGAACTTGTTCTTCGCGATCGCGAAGAGCAAAGTTTGGGCTGAGAAAAGTTGTGCTTTGTGATCGTAAAGCATTTTCTGCGATCGCGAAGAGTATATACCTGGGCAGAATGTTTTAAAGACCTGTTCCGCAACTTTGAACCCTTTTTATACCATTTTTGAACGGGAAAAGAGCTTGGAGGCGATTTTGAAGAGAGAAAATCATTGTTCTTCATTGAGGTAAGGATTTTGGACTCTTAAACTTGATTAGTTGTGATTAAGGTACGAAAATATCAGTGTAAACTCATGAAAATCAATAGAAAAAGGTGGAGTTAGGGCTTGAGATTATGAGACCTTCTAGGAATGATTTGAGGGGTCAAATGAACTCCGATTTTCGAGTTCTTTATATGTACGGACTCGTGAGATGATGAAGAACATTTTGGTATAAAGTTTTTCTAGTTCCGGGATGCTGGACCGGAGGCCGGGTTTGAGCAATTTCGGGATTTTGATGTTAAATTGGATATTTTCAAGTGGGCTTCGTTCCCTTAGCATATTTTAATGATTATGTACTGATTATGGCTAAATTTGGAGCATCCGGAGGTCGATTCATGCGGGCGAGGCATCGCGGGCTAGATTTTGGATCGGATCGAGGTAAGTGATGATTGTAAATACTGTCCTAAGGGTTTGAAACCCCGGATTACACATCGTGGTGTTACTTTGAGGTGACGCACACGTTAGATGACAAGCGTGGAGTTGTGCACCGTTGGGGATTATGACTTGGTCCGTCCCGTATGACTGTTAAGTCGCGTATTTGATTCGATATCTTATGATATTCTATATTTTAGAGATTGATATTATATTTTTGGATGTATGCCATGTTTGGGGCCTTGTGCCGACCTGTTGAGACCCTTAGGGGCATTTTTACTATTTTTCCTCACTCTATGTGTTTGATAGCATATCCTCAGTCATGTTTTACCTGTTTATTGTTTAAAATCTGGTTTTATCACTATATTTCTTAAAAATGTAAAAACTGCTTGGGCTGAGTTTCCTGTTTTACTGATGGTCCAAGTGATCGTGAGTTGATGACTGAGATAGACCGAGTGTCTGATTGTGAGGTTGATGACTAAGATAGACTGAGAGTCTGATGGTGAGGTTAATGACTGAGAGAGGTCGAGGGCTTGGCTGTGAGAATTATATATCTATGGATCGGGCTGCACGCCGCAACAATATATATATATATATATATATATATATATATATATATGTATGTATGTATATGGATCGGGCTGCACGCCGCAACGATACTTATATGGATTGGGATGCATGCCGTAGCGATATGTTGGATCCGGCTGCACGCCGCAGCGATATAGCGCTTGGGTTGTAGGAGCCCCTCCGGAGTCTGCACACCCCCCAGTGAGCGCAGTCGACTATATATATGGATCGGGCTGCACGCCGCAGCGATATGTGGATCGGGCTGCACGATGCAGCGGTTACTATATGGTACCTATTGAGCGTAAGTGCTGAGTGTGAGCGCTGATTGGTAAGAGTTGAGTCACGAGTGACTGAGAGGCTAGCCCAAGGGGCGATAGATATATACATGCACATGAGTGATGCTTGCCTGAGGGGCTTGGTTATGAACTTATTGATTTTCCCTCCTCTTTAAGTGAGTTTCTATCGAATATGTTGAATTATTGACTGCTTTCACTCATCTTTACACTTAGCCTCTGTCGAAAACGTTGAATAAATGTTTTTAAACAACTTTCATTTAAGATGGGTTTTATGAGATGTTCAGAAATTAATCACTGATTTGGCTTTTGTTATTTCCACTGAGATTTTCTTGTTATGAGGTGTTTATGACTCCTGTTTTGCTCGAGGGGCTGTTTACGAACTATGTTTTGCCCGAGGGGCCGATTATGATTTTTCATCTCTTTTATCAAAAATGGTATTGAATCCCTACTGAAACTGTCGGAAGGCATTTTAAATAATTTTTACCAAAAGCTGGATTTTAAATGAGGCGATTGACTCGTATTCTGATTTAGCAGCATGTGTGCTTATGGAGTTTAACATAAATGTGGATTCATTGTTTCCTACTGCTCGGTCTTTATTTACTCTTATTACTTACTGGGTTGGAGTACTCACATTACTCCCTGCACCTCGTGTGCAGATTCAGGTATTTCGGAACCCGGTGGCGAGTGTTGGTTGCTCAGACGCGGAGTCATCAGAGTTAGCAAGGCGTGACTGCACGACGTTCGCAGCACTGATACCTTCCTCTCTTTTTTTTCATTTCTGTACTAAGTACATTTTGACTGTTTTTGTTGTTCCAGACGTTGGTAGATGCTCATGGCTAGTGACACCCCGATGTCGGGCTTGTATGTTATTCCGCACTGTTTATTCAGACGTATTATGAAATATTGTTTAACTAAAGGCTTAAAAATGACTCTAGATGATTAAAGGGTTATATGAGTGTTGTGTCGGCTGGTCTTGTCTTCACGAGAGGCGTCATCACGAACGGGCCGGTTTGGGGTCTTGACAATAGTGTTGTATTTATAGCCAAAGTTGGGTTGAAATCTGAAGAGGTGCAACTCTTTAGAATGGTTGTTTATGCAAAACACGGCCTCTCTTTTCAGCAGCTTTGTTGTCCTCTTCGATACTCAACAATAAAGAGGAAAAATAAAGTTAATATTAATATTTATTTTAATATTAATATTCTGTTATTAAAACAAATATTTAATAATATTTCTGTTAATATTTTACTATTAACAAATAAATTTGGTCAAAAAAATTAATCAATGAAGTCGAGCGAGCGACGACGGCGCGAGACTTGCCTTCTTCTCAACTCTTTAAGAGCTAGAAGAAGAGCAATTGCTTATATACCCATAAAAAAACCTCTTCCTCTTCCAATATGGGACAATGTCCCTTTGCCAAGGGGGAAAACTTAAAATTTCACTCAAAAATTTCATTTTCCTCCATTTCTCATTCACCCTCTTTTAAGTGTTTAATATAATTAAATACATAAAACCCAACAGTTAATAGTTAAGAGTATTACTGCCATTGGACTAGCAATTCTCGTTATCGTATTAGACTGTCTACTACTGAAATATCCCTGATATTTTGTTCCTAGACATGGCTTGCTCCAAATAGTTTATATGTCATAACAAACACGTTATTAATTAATTTGTTAGGGTCATGCACTTAAGTATTGAATTTGAGCTTGATTAACGCATTTGGATGTTACATAGGCAAAAGACAGTGCATCTTTTTCATTTCAAATTAAGAAACAAATCATGTGAGATTAATGTTTAATTGAGGATTCTTTCCCCTATCCATTTCAAAACTATTTAAAAAAACAAATCATCTAGCTCCAAATACTCTCAAATTCCTCATCTAGTCCCTATTACCATGAAAGAACACCAAACAACATCCAAAAACAAGCACACTATGATTATCAATAAGCTCATATTATCTTGTATGTTCTTCATATTTCTCTTATATTTGATACTAAGAACAAATTCTCCATCTTTCAACCTAAAAAACCTACCAATACACTCATCAACTTCCTCAACATGCAACAAAATTCCACCATCTCTAGCTGAAGCACTTTTCCACTATGCAGCTACCAATATTACACCCCAACAAAAGCACGACGAAATTTCGATGACCTTTAGGGTACTTGAGAAGAAATCACCATGCAATTTCTTGATCTTTGGACTTGGATTTGATAGCTTAATGTGGAGTTCATTCAATCATAATGGACGAACTATCTTTATCGAAGAAGATAAAGATTGGATCGAGAAAATTACTAAAGAAGTACCTACAAAAATAGAAGCATATCATTACACATATGAAACTAAACTTGATCAAGCCACTGAACTTCTAAATATTGGTAGAAGGGAAGATTCTTGCAAAATAGTGGGCGATCCAAGAAATTCTAAGTGTCCACTTGCCCTAAAAAATTTGCCAAAACAAGTTTATGAAATTGAGTGGGATGTTATAATGGTAGATGCACCAACAGGTTCTTCATTTGATCAACCTGGTCGAATGAATGTGATATATACTGCTGGATTATTGGCTAGAAATAAAGAAAATGGAGAAACTGATGTATTTGTGCATGATTGTAAAAGGTATGCTGAAGATAAATTTTCAAGGAGTTTTCTTTGTGAGGAATATATTAGAGAGGAAGTTCGTTATCTTAGGCACTTTACTATCCCAAGTTATAGAAGTGGTTTAATTAAATCCTTCTGCCCTTGAGTCCTAGTCTTGTCGAGGGTGAAATTTTATCACGTTGAATTTTTTGTTTTTTCCTATAGTCTTTTAATTAACATATAGTTTCAAGTGTGGGATAATATATATTGAGTCAAAAAATACACGAATGAGGGAATTCGTATGTGGAAAGCCAAACTACTTGTATTTGTTTTAATTTTCTTGTTTTATGTATTTTTGAAAAGTATTGGTGTGAGTTGATGCAAAAAATTCTGCATTAAGTATAGTTGAATTTATCATAATCCATTGAATAAGAGCGACTCAAGATCGTGAGGGTTCAAAAAAGAAAGAAATGAAGTAATTCTTCTATATGAATCAAATAAAAAAAATTACCTATTCACTTTGAAGGTCTTTCATAATATATTTTGCAAATTGGCTTTTGGTGATATCATTTGATTCTTGGAATGTTTTAGACAAATATGTGATTAGAATTTTTAAATTAAATAAAACATGTGATATAAATTAAATGGAAATGAAATAAAAATATAACTAAAAGGAAATTAATGCTTCATCTTGATAATTGTTTTGATTGAAAGATCAATATTAGGTTTAATTGGAGTTGGCAAGGATGATATACTGAACTGTTAGGATTTTGCCCTAAATTTTTAATCTATTAGGACTCTCTTTCTTTAAAAAAAGGAAAAAAACTTTTAAACGGATTAAATTTCCTTCATATGCCTTATACTTTTCTTGGTAGAGAAATTTGGCACTTCTATAAACTGAGACTTCCTTCTCAAACAACAACAACAAAAAAAAAATCACAATATAGTCATTAAAGAGCCTTGTTTAAGAAGAGATCTTCTCTCAATAGTTTTTATAATTTTTATACTAGTTTTTATACGTAGGTCAATTGACTAAATCCTATTATAGTATCCTATTTTAGTATATTGTCATCTATTTATTGTCCACTAAATTTTATATTGTTAGTTTTCGCATGCACCATGTTATTTCGATCCTAACATGCACATCGAGTTCTTAGAAAATGGAAATACCGCTATTTTACCTTAAAATAAATTAGATATATAAGTTTGGAGAATTCTTAATGCATAATTAACAATCGTATATAACAATTGCACCAATTACTTGATCTAACTGATTCATTTTATTCTTTGGATATCTTTCTAAGCTAATAACTCGATTTTTTGGCCATAACAATTACATGCTTCAACTAATAGTAACAGAAAAAAATTACAGCACATGACATAAATTGATGTATATCCTACACTAATAAGCAAATAAATCAAGCATCCCACGTGATTAGGATAGTTTAATAAGACCACATGTATCTAATTTTGGCATATAACTAGCTTACCAATTTTGGTAAAAGTAATAGTTTAACTGGGAAAAGTTTCTCAAAAGAACTGTAATTATATTAACATAGGTGTCCAAAATATGCGCTTTGACCAATTTGAAGTACTTAATTGTTAAATTGTGAAATTAGAGGTCTGGATTTGAAACGACGTCGTTTGCTTCTCCAATTCTTCTCTCCTTTATCTTCTTGCATCGGTTGTCGTCCTCATAGTAACACTGCAATTTTTGAGAATGGCGAAAGGGAAGAAAGAGCTGCTAGCGTCAGCACCATGGAGGGTAGAGTCAGAACAAGACGACAAATTCAAAGACGCAAGGCTCAAAGTCACTAGCCAACCAGGTCAAACGCCGACTATGCACGTTCCTGGTAAAAAATCCGTGAAATCCAATGTTAATGAAACTGATGATTCTCTTGAAATTGACCCTGAACTTCGTTACAGCTTCCAACGTAACTTTCAGGTCCCTCTCTCTCTCTCTTTCTGTGTGTGTGTGTGTGTGTGTGTGTGTTATGTAGATATGTACAGATAGGTTACAGGCAGTGTAATTTATGTAGCCGGCCCTAAGCTTGTAGATGAATTTGTAGAACTAATAGCAGCAAAATCAACGACCGGTCCAAGTTATCCAATGTTGACCATGGCATTTTCCATCATGAAGACAATATGGAACTTGAATTGGGTCTTCTAGTTAAAAGATGGAGAGCTGAATTGGGTTCCACAACCTAAAGTGGTCATATGTGTGAGATTAGCATACCTCATATGGTTTCACTTTCGTAGAGAAGGATTGTTAAATCATTATGAGGTGGAGGTGGTTTAAAGGTACTAACATTCATTTTGGTGAAGTATTTTGGTTGTCATAGAGCGCATAGGCCTTAATTTAACAACTTAGACAACTCACTGTAGCATCAAAGTGGCTTTCAGTGTATTGCTTGTGTCAGGAAAAGCAGTACATTTAGTAGATAATATATATTAGGGTAGATTTGTAGTAGTTCTGCGCAACGAGGAAACTTGTGCTTTGTTATGGTTCAATTGCAGCTCTATGCCCTTCTATGTAAGTGGAGGGACAGTAAGTTACTATGTGTCAAAGTACTAAATTAGTTCCTTGTCTATAGTTGAACTCGGGCGGTTTTCCCCTTATACCGGTTTTTTTCTTATTTAGTCCTCAACGTTGAGAGCAAGACAATAAATAATTGCAGCAACTTGAAAATACATGAAAAATAAAGTGAAAAAGAAAGGGAAACTATTACAGTAAAAGGAAAATATAAAGGCACAAGGAAGAATCTAAGGACAGCGATGATATTGGGATTTGGGAAGCTCCTCCATTCGTACCTATCCCTTCTCATTGCAATTAGCTGCAGCCACCTCTGTGCTTCAGTACACCATTGTCTGCTTTGCTTCTCCTTCGTCTCTCATCCTTTTACTCTTCAACCACCCTTGTCCACTCCTTTGAGCTCTTCTCCAATGCCCTCTATTCCTCTCCTCACATTTGTTACTTCCGCAGTTTCACTCTCTCTCATCGCCTGGCTGCTTCTTACAGATGCCTTGCTTAAACTTACTTTTTAGCATTTAATCAAGCATATCATGAGTCTCATTTGATAGTGCAAAAGTCTGTGCTCAATGGTTTTGTCCCATGATCTCCTAGTGCTTAAGTTTAGGGTTTTGACAAGGATACTCGCTATGGTTTTGGGGTTTTTTTCATGCATCAATGAATCATATGTTGAAAAATATTTTGCGCTTTTGGATGATAGCAATATCAGATTAGCTTTAGGAGGTTCCAGATGGTCTTTCTGTGTCGAGAATCCTTGGAGTTGAAATTTTGGGCATATTTTCAAGCGAATACATGAATCATTTGGGGTAATAAAATAATCAAAGCTGAAGAAGGATGAAAATGGAGAGTATTGTATAAAACCAAAATAAATGGATGTGTAATAGAGGTTTGATTGAAGAATTGAGTGAAGGAACTGTGGCATATGGATGGCGAAGCTAGGGAGCAGATGTATGGTCCAGGGCTTTGGTCTAGTGGTAGGAGCAGAATGTGTGATGTGTAGATTAGGTGCACATCACGGGTTCGAATCCTCCCGCGGACAAAAGCCTGTATTTTAGTACAGAAGGGTAGAGGGGCGGACTCACTATCAATCGAGTTTCAAACCATGCGCCACTGATCCTCAGGGATTTCTCTTATCAAAAAGAAGAAGAAAAAAAGATGGCAAAGTGCATAATCCAAACGTTCTTGATGATTCATTCTTCATATGTTTGTCTAAATCTTATTACAGAGATTTGCATTTTCAAAACCAATTGCAGTCTAAATCTAAAATTAAAGCTGCAGAGATTACAGTCAAAAGGGAACTCATATCTGATTCTAAGAAGTACAGGACGTAGGAAATTTGGAAAATTAAGTGGTTTCTCTGTTTTGATAAAGGATGACTACCTTCAATATCAGTATCTACTATACTTAACAAAAAAAGAATATTTCTGTGTTTGTTGTACTCTTAAATTCTATTGAGCCTTTGATTTTTCTTGCTTGGTTACAAAATATTTATACGGTTCTGGCATTTATTTGCAGTTTCTTCAACGTGTCTTCAGCATTGACACTGTTGTTAAACCTCTGCCTCCTGCAATGGCATATAATGTTGCTCGTAACTTGACCTTCTTCACGAGTATCTTTACACAATTCTTTGGTAAGTCTATTTGTCTGTTGCATATTACTAACTTTTTTCTAGGGGAAAAGGGTCCTTCCTTTGTGGTGTCCCCTTGGGAGCTACTTTTGGCTAGTTGGTTCTTATCATGTTTCCACTGAACTGTTTGTTCTTCTCATGAAGACTCCTTTGTTTGCTTCTTTTGGGGTTTCTGTCCTTGTATCTTTTTGTTTCGAGGTTGGGGATTATTTGGAGGTTTTTCTTTTTGGTTTGCAAGTAAAGCTTAGCTGGGCTTGAACTTTGGAGTTTTGGGTGTTAGGCTGGGCCTTAAAACAATAAGCATTATTTATTTAGTTGTATATATGCAAGCTGATGGAAGTTGCAAATTTAAGGTGGGGATGTATTCATGACAAGCATAATCTTCTGCGGTTTGAATAAAAGATGAAAGGTGAAAAAAGATTTTCTTTTGTTTCCACCTTATCAAAAAAAAAAAAATTTCTTTTGTTTCCCCCTTTGTTCTTTTGGATCTTCTTTTGCTATCGAGGGGTGGATAGTACAAGGAAAGCAGATGAAGCATGAAGATCATCTGTTTCCTTTTCCGCCCTCTTCTTTTTTGGCCGTTCTAAAAACTTTTAGACATCTTTCATTTCCTTTCTTTAATCGAAAATTTTCATTTTGGCAGATCCAGAAGGAATAGCAAATGCACAAAAATCTCTTGGCTTAGGACAGGAAGAAAAAGTTCGTAAGGTCCGTTAACGGAGTCTCTGCAAGGAGTGTTGAGTTTTCTTTTTCCTTTGCTGTACCTCATATTTTCTGGAGACTCAGGCAGTTTTGTACTCTATATGCATTTGCTGATAAATGACAAGTAATCTTAAAGCTCATTAGTTTACCAGCACAAGTGCTAATGACCTCCTATTCAGATGAGAATCTCTACGCGACTAGCCCCATTTAGTCATTCCACATTTTGATATGAACTTCTGATAATAGGGGCCCAATTTAGCTTAAAACATGTGAGATCTCTTCTGAATGGAAAAGTTCTTTGTCTTCTTGATCCTTGTCAACAATTTTTTCTGGATAACAGGTGTTTCTACATCTGGATTTTACAATATTAACAGCACTGCTGTTTTCTTCTGCAAAGGTTCACCTTCATAGTAGAATAATTTCTGCAGAACATCAGGTGATTTCTTATATCTGTCCAAACCGTAATGGACAGAGTTACCCGGTATCTCTGTTGGGTATCTGTGCTAGTGGAATGTAGCAGGTACCCTGTGCAGAGGCAGATCCAGGATTTGAAACTTGTGGGTTCAGTATTCTAATTCTTTTAAGTTACTGGGTTCTAAATTAATAATTTATGCATAATTCAATAAATTTGTAAAACAAATACAGAGTTTGGATAAAAGTTATTGGGTTCAGCCGAACCCGTATCGGAAGGGCTAGCTCCGCCCCTAACCCTGTGGAATTAGTCAAGGTGCATGCAAGTGGCTTGGACGCCACAGTTATATATATTATATAAATAAATTAAAGAAAAGATAGAGGAGAGTGAAGTGAAATGCACTCGAATCTATTGAACTTCTGCAAAACCTCCGATGTTTACTTTACTGTGTTTTAATCTAGAACTACAAGGCACTGTAACTCTTCGTTCAGTACTGTAATAGTTTAGTTTTTGTTTATCAATAAAAAGCTTTCCTTAGCAAAAAAATACGAGTTACTCATGTTATTTCAGCTTAGTAAAAAAGGTCCCCTATTTGAGTTTATCTTTCTGAAACAGCGGGTGCATATGTACCCATTGTATCAAACGTGAACTATATACGTAGTGTTATAAATATATTATATTATGGATGTTCATTTAGTACTCCGTTGTAAATAATTTTCCTGAAGAAGCTTATTCATATGGGACTCCACCGTAAATATGTTTATCTATTTAGTACTCTATTGGAAATAAGCTTCCTGAAGAAGATTATCACTTCGGTACCCGGTTATGGATAAACATTATCCTAGGTAGAAGATTATCCATATCGGGTATAATAAGCTTATCCATTCAGTACTCCGTTATGGATAAACATTGCTCTCAGTAGAAGATTATCCATATCTGGTATAGTAGCAGCTTACACAACAGCTTGTAGTAGCAGCTTGCAGTAGCAACTTACACAGCAGCTTGCAGTAGCAGCTTACACAACAACTTTCTTTCTTCTATAAATAGAAGAGATTTCAGTTCATTATATACATCAGTTTGAATTCGAATAATATATCAGTTTCTCTCTATACTTGTCTTTACTTTATAGTCTTTATTTTATAACACGTTATCAGCACGAAGCTCTACCATCTCGAGCAAATATTTTGAAAGTATCTGAGGTAAGAACTTTCTTTTCCTAAATAATGTCAAATCTTTCTAAACTTGAATTTGTAGCCCTGGATATATCGGGCAAAAGCTACATGTCTTGGGTGCTTGATGCTGAAATTCATCTTGATGCGATGGGTCTGGCAGACACCATCAAAGACAAAAATCAGGCATCAAACCAAGACCGTGCCAAAGCAATGATATTCCTACGCCATCACCTTGATGAGGGCCTGAAAATGGAATATCTTACTGTTAAAGATCCAGTCATACTGTGGAATAATTTGAAAGATAGATATGACCACCTGAAGATGGTCGTTCTTCCACAGGCACGATATGATTGGACTCATCTAAGGCTACAAGATTTTAAATCTATCAGTGAGTATAATTCTGCTATGTTCAGAATTATTTCCCAATTGAAGTTATGTGGTGATAATATTACTGATCATGATATGTTGGAGAAAACTTTCACCACTTTTCATGCCTCGAATATGCTCCTGCAGCAGCAATATCGAGAGATGGGATTTAAAAAGTATTCTGAACTTATCTCACATCTTCTTATAGCAGAGCAACATAATGGGCTATTAATGAAAAATCATGAAAGCCGACCTATTGGTTCTTGTCCATTCCCTGAAGTGAATGAGACGAACTTCCACCAGGCTAAACGTGGAAAAGGTCGTGGCCCCAATCGTGGTCATGGTCGTGGTCGGGAAAGAAACTCTAATCATGGTAATAATAATGCACCAAAGAACACTCCTCACCACCAGCAGTGGAAAAGAAAGGAACAAAAGCATGAAGCGGTGCAAGCACCAAATGCAGAAAATGCATGCTATAGATGTGGAGAAAAAGGGCACTGGTCACGTACCTGTCGTACGCCAAAGCACCTGGTTGAGCTTTATCAAGCCTCCCTAAAGAAGACAGAGAAAAATGTTGAAGCAAATTTTATTTCTGAAGATAATTTAGACTTCATGCATTTGGATGTAACTGATTACCTTGCACTCCCAGAAGGAGAAACAAGTCATGTAATCGGTGGTGAATCTGTAGAAATGTAAATATTTTAATTTTTGTTATTTGTAATAGATAGTATGGTTATGTAATTGTTGTACATAAAGAAAAATTATGATTTGATAATGATGTTTACTATAATATATCTTGTTTATGTCATTTTGAAGAATATGGATAACATTATTAGATCAACTTAAACTCTAGCAGAGTTTGCAAGAAATATACAACCACAAGAAGTGGTTATATTTCGTATATCTCATTGTAATTATATTTTGTTAACTACCAGAAGTGGTATATGCCTATGATCACCAGAAGTGATAATTTAGGCTTTCTATGGTTACAATTGAAGATAAGCTACATAAATATTCTCTATATTAAATGCACGCCTCGATTTGCTCCTGAAGTAGTAAATATTTTAAAAGAGGTTGAGGCATCACAATTTGATGTGATTAATGCGCATTCAGATAATTATGTTCGATTTCCTGAAGGATGAGAACTTTTGATAATATTAATCCATTCCCTGAAGTGAATGTGACAATACTAATAAGTCGGGTAAATATGAACGCGCTCTTGATGTGAATACATTACAATTCACCTCCAGAAGAGTTAATATAATTGAGAGAATATATACTCAATATTTCGTATTTTAAATTTGCTCCTGAAGAAGTAACACAATTGAAATTGCCTCCTGAAGTGGAAAAATATTATGAAGAGGAGTTTTCGTGTGCTTAAACAATTGTTTTACATTGTTTATTTGATTGTGATTTTCTCTCATGACACCAGCAGTGTCTGAGCAATATTTGATAGTACAAAATGTATCAACAACTCCTGAAGAGCTAAATGTTTGCCTAAAGAATACATGACACCAGTAGTGCCAGATAAATATTAGATTGTGGATAATAAATGAAGGCTCTCGAAGAGCTTATATACAAATATGTCATTCATATTATATGATTATGGTCAAAACATATGTTGTAGTAAACCTGAAGTTTACTAATACAAATGGCTATCATATTGAGACTACAAATGATTGGAAGATTGATAATCTTCATGTTTCCACAATCATAGAGGGTAAAATAATATGTATGTGAGAAATTACCCACCTTATTCTTTAATTTGTACTATATCATGTATCACAGTAAACCAGAAGTTTACTAAAGCAAAAGTTTATGCCATAGTAAACCAGAAGTTTACTAAGAGATAGCACATGACATGATAAACTTGAAGTTTTCATTTGCCATTTTTAAATGAGCTATTTGAGAATTCAGATAAGCATATACTAAAGAACTAGAAGATTCTTCAGGAATTCTCATGTGTTGCTTGTTCTCATAATGAATTGATTATACCAGCTAAAGTTGGGACTAAGACCCCTGATTCTGAAATATATAAAAGGTGAATATGGGCCCGTTCACCTATCATGTGAACCACTTATAGGTGCATATATGAGATGGTTACATGTGTAATTATTGTCAACCTGCAGTTTGGCATTTGGAATTGCTTTTCTCGATTAAGAACATAATTTTCAGATTATGAAATCAACACAGTTCATCTTGATAATGCTGGTTTATATCCAAGCTGGTTTAGCATTGAATACCTCTTATTAATGGCTAAACCATTGCTTATGAGAACAAAGCTTCATGTGTTGGTCTAAGATTTTCTAAATTGCATATAGCAGCACTTGTATGCATCAGATCAACAATATATGATAAGTCCTCCCTTCACAATTGGTTTAGGATCAGAAACCAAATATTTTTACTATCTTTTGTTGTGTGGTATATGATTAATTTCTCTACCATAATACACAAAGATATGTTTCCCAAAGATGATTGGGGATATATGTTAGTTTTTCTAACATTTGGGGGATGGAATAAACAGTTGAAAAATATGCTATATGAATCGAATTATCATGATCCTCACTTAGAAGATAATTCAAGTCGAATGCCAGAAGCATTTGCTGATCCAAAATTAAATATCATATTTCAGCTGCAAATGCTCCTATTAAAATTAAAGTCCCTGAAGGATAGAGTTTACTGTACGCATGAAGCGTGGTAGACCAATCGGTTCCAAAGGTAACAATCCTTGAAAAATAGTAGGAGCTAATGATCAAAATGAGGAGGAAATAAGCTCTAGAAGAGCCCACGACATAACATTTCATGAAACTCCCGAAAAAGTTCAGGTACCTGAAAATAAAGAAAGTGATGAGATCTCCACAAGTTATGTCGCTTCGGAACTGACACAAAATGATCGTCGACGATATATTTAATACAATATAGTGCACAATATTGTAAAAGATTGTGAGGATCGGACTAGCAGTCCAGACACTTGAAGATGTCATACCATTTAGATACAAGTCTTAACCTATATGACTTATTTGGCTAAATCTATATGAAGATCCTTGAAGGATTGAAAATGCCCGAAGCATATAATTCAAAGTCTTGAGAAATGTACTCGATCAAATTATAAAGATCTTTGTACGGTTTAAAGCAATCTGTGCGCGTGTGGTATAATCGCCTCAGTAAATATTTGCTGAAAGAAAGTTACATAAATTATGTTATTTGTCCATGTATTTTTATAAAGAAAATGTCATCAAAATTTGTTACACTTGTTGTTTTATGTTGGTGACATAAATCTTATTAGAACTCCGGAAGAGCTCCAAGAGGATCTTAAAAATACTTTTACATGGACAAAGTGTACCCATTAAGTACACCAATGAATATACTTGAAGTGAATAAGGATCCGTTCCAACCTCTAGAAGAGGATGAGGAGCTCCTTGGTCCTGAAATACTCTATCTCGATGTAGATGGTGCACTTATTTATCTTGCTAATGCTAACAAAAGTGGTGCAGATCGTATTGGTAATGCAGATGCAGGTTATTTATCCGATACCATAAAGCTCGATTTCAAACCGGCAAACAGGGAGTACATATGATTGAGATCAGTGATTCATTCGAGAAACATGTGGGTTGGAATGTGATAAAAGACCCACAATATTATACGGAGACAATGTTTCATGCATAACACTATTAAAGGGAGGATTTATAAAAGGAGATAGAACGAAGAACATTTTACCAGAATTATTCTACACACACGATCTTCAGAAAAGTGGTGACATTGATGTGCAACAAATCCGTTCAAGTGATAATCCAGCAGATTTATTCACTAAATCTTTACCAACTTCAGCTTTTGAGAAGATGGTATACAAGATTGGAATGCGGAGACTCAAATATTTGAAACAAGGTTTTTCATCAGTGGGAGTAAAATACGCGATGCACTCTTTTTCCCTTACTAAGGTTTTTTTCCATGGGATTTTCCTTATAAGGTTTTTAATGAGGCACCTAGCAATGCGTATTACTAAATATGTGTACTCTTTTTCCTTCACTAGGATTTTTTTCCACGTGATTTTTCCTAGTAAGGTTTTAATTAGACACATTATCTTTTAATGAACATCCAAGGGGGAGTATTATAAATATATTATATTATGAATGTTCATTTAGTACTCCGTTTTAAATAATCTTCCTGAAGAAGCTTATCCATATGGGACTCCATCGTAAATATGTTTATCTATTTAGTACTCTATTGGAAATAAGCTTCCTGAAGAAGCTTATCACTTCGGTACCCGGTTATGGATAAACATTACCCTAGGTAGAAGATTATCCATACCGGGTATAATAAGCTTATCCATTCAGTACTCCGTTATGGATAAACATTGCTCTCAGTAGAAGATTATCCATATCTGGTATAGTAGCAGCTTACACAGCAGCTTGCAGTAGCAGCTTACACAACAACTTGCAGTAGCAGCTTACACAGCAGCTTGCGTAGCAGCTTACACAACAGATTCCTTTCTTCTATAAATAGAAGAGATTTCAGTTCATTATATACATCAGTTTGAATTCGAATAATATATCAGTTTCTCTCAATACTTGTTTTTACTTTATAGTCTTTATTTTATAACACGTAGAAAATTTAAAGAAAATTTTCTATAAAAATATTATATATAGAAAGGTACGTACATCCACTGTTTTTTAAATCATGAATCTGATTCTTGCTACAAGCATGCATTATTGAGAATATAATAAGTCGTGGTAGTTGTCCTGCATCCACAAACTCAAAATCCTAAATTTGCCTTATTTGTAGTTCTACACCTAATAGCAACTGGCAGATAGTACGAGGCAGCGATTGTGACAACACTCGTCATATTTAAAACGAGCCCGTTTGGATTTTCTGATTTGGAGTAGCCGATAAGCATTAGGTGCTGAAAAGTACTTTTAAATATTGAAATTGATTTAATAAATAAGCAGTTACGTGTTTAGGTATAAGTGCTGAAATTGATAATAAGTTGTTGTAGTACTTGATAAAAAAGTGCCGATAAGCTCTTTTTCTGTTAAAATGACTTAAATAACCTTAGAACTGTTTACACATAAGGGCATAATTTCTTCAAAATTTTAGATTCCAGATCGATTCAAAACAAAATATTCTATTTGTCATTTTATTTTAAATACAACTGTGCTTAGATAAGATAAGTTTTATGATAAATATAATTTATTTTATGATAAGCATATAATCATAAGTTATAATAATTAATAAATTAACAAAAGTTTCTCAGTAAAAAATAAACCTAAATAGGATAAATATTTGAAGAAAAATAAACATTGTCTTCATCGCCACAAAACTTAGAAAGCAATACACCAAAAATTTGATATGTCCTCATTTATTACATACAGTTTAAAGATTAATAAATAATCACATAGATATAAATATGCAAAGGAATAGAGAATTTGCTTATCTTAAATAGTCAATGAAAATTGCAGACTTGAAGAGGGGGGAGGGGGTGGGGGGAGGAGGTAGGTTGAAAAAATACTTGAGGCAGTGAGTATCGATATAGGAGTTTTGTTCTAAAAAGGAATATTTTAAGGATAAAATAGTAAAAATCTTGGTCAAACTTAAAGTTGTTATAAGCTACTCCTACAAATTTATAAGCTGGGTATGACCAGCTTAAGGTTTTTTTTCTTATTTTTGACTTATAAATACTTTTAACTTTACCAAACACGTATATAAGTCAAAAATTGCTTATAAGCTAGTTTGACCTTGTTACAACCCATATTTTTGTACCTGAAAGTACGTCGTGAGTCAATTGATGTAAGCTCAAAAAGGATGAAATCCTTCTACAAGAATAAGAAAGGTTTGCCAAAGTGTTAAGCAAGTTAAGATGAATATGAAACTTGTTAATCATGATTTAAATGAGTTTAAAGACATGATATGACTATATATGATGTTTGTTTATGAAGTATAAAGTTTGAGAAAAATCGGATTTAAGTTGCGGAAAAACCGACAAAGGATTTGCCTTGTAATGGAGCTTTTTGAGTAATAAACTTCATGTGTTATATGAGGTCTTTTTGGGACATGTTATATACCAAATTGAAGGTCTTGGAATGTAGTTTCCAATGCTCTTAACCATTCGTTCATACAATATCCGGATAAAAAGATATGAGCGTTTAAAAAAAGGGCCAATGAAATGGTGCCAAGTAGCACCTTCTGACTTTTCAACAAAATGGAAATTATCTCCTTTATCTCGTCTCTTTCTGCATATTTCCAGAGAGCATCACCAAATAAGACCCTAACATCACCCTTAATCTCTCTACAAGGATTTCAAACAATACCATCATCCCGGGAACGAAATCAAGAAGCAATAAAACTAGAACGATTCCCACAGCGTTAGTATTGCTATATTGCCTCTCTTTTTCTTTGTAGTTTGAAATTTGGAAGGTATTTTGAAATTAATAAAAATTTCTAATTTCTGGTTTTAAGATCTTAAATATCAAGAAAGGTTGATTAATTCATTTCATAATAGTTAGAACTCACGGGATGGCGATCGGAAGTCGTGAGTTCGAGTTATTTGATTTGTAATGTACTATTTTATGGGCTGTTTTGTGTAGCTTTTGGTTTGTATATTTTGCTTCTATTTAATGGAGTTTTTGGAGGATAAATGGTGTGGAGAAACACCACTTAATGGCGAAATGATGGATTAGTCATTCTTTGTATTATTTTCGGGGTGTTTGACACTATTATAGTCGTCGTTTTGGGTATGAATCGATTGGGGTGTGTTGGGCTGTTGTAAGCTAAATATAACATGGATTTCGACTTGCATCTACTGTAGGAGGTAATTATATTGTGTTCCTACAGGTGCTTAAGGTTATATTGATATCGGTTAAGTTAAATGGATGAAGTAGACATGAACTAGTGAATAAAGTTGCTAATTACGAATAATTGGTGTTGTGGATCAGTTTCTTTGTTATGGATATATGGTATAAGTCTGGAATTATTGATGAATGACTTCATTATCATGTTAATGATACTATTAAATTAAAGTAAAAAGTCTATAAGGGATGATATGGGGTATACGAATTCCAATTGGAGCTTGTCGCTCATCTTAAAATAGTTATGACTTGTTGTTATTTTATGGTGTCTTGTTATTGATAATTATGTATTGCTGGATTTCTCTGGTAATTGTTGTTGGTATATGATATTGGAGGAGGCTCTTGTTACAGGGGAGATGCTGCCCGAATTTATATAAACGAGCTACAAGTTTAAGTTGCAGACTTAGCCTTTATTCAACACTAATTTGAATCTCCTTATGCAATGGTATATTGAGTTGAGTTGTCTGAAGAGTAGCTTGGGAGTTATTAAGGACTCACCATGGTTAAGGTATGTTAAGGCACTTCCCTCTTTCTTTTGGCATGATGTAAAGTGAAATGAATACGTTATTTCATAACGGATCTACTCCTAGAAACTAAGGTTGTCCATGTTGTTCTTTCCTTATAAAGTTATTTTAAGCAAGTATGTATGATCCTTGAATCCTATAGAATCTCATATTGATGGTATAATGTCCATAATGTTAATCGAAGGTGCAACAACCTTAAGTCACTCCAAAAGGTTTAGAACGTGATTCTATGAGTCTAGCATGCAATATATATAGTATCTATTTTACTCTACCAAGCCACGCTATAGTAGGCCGGGTACGACACCTATTGTGCAACCACTGATCAGTTGGATTTATCGAGCTCCATGTGGCCAGGTACGATTCTACCGAGCCTTATGATGGCCAGGTACGTTTTTACCAAATCCTCTTTGTGGCCGGGTACGATATGATGATGATGATAATGCCTATAGAGGGTTATGTTTTAAATGTTTATGTATATATATGTATTATGCATTTCATGGTAGTAGCCCTCAGAGGCACTCATATGTTACAGGTTGTATCTCCTCTATCTCTCTTTACATTAATGTTCTTGTTTATGCTTTTCTGCCTTACATACTCGGTACTTTATTTATACTGACATTCCTTTTGCCTGGGGATGCTGTGTTTCATGCCCGCAGGTCCCGACTGATTGGTTGACAGTCTTCCTAGTAGGCTATCAGCTCAGCGGAGGTGTTGGTGCACTCCACTTACTCCGGAGTTGCCTATTTGGTTAGTATGCTTTGGATATGTATTGATTGGTATGGAGGGCCATGTCCCGACCTATGATTTTATGTACTCTTAGAGGCTTGTAGACAGATATCGGGTTTATGGATACTTTTATAGCCTTGTTGGCCTATGTGTTGAGTTTACAAATGGTCATGTCGGCCTTATAGGCCTGTATGTCACATGTATAAGTTTGTATATCATGTTGGGTCGTCATATATTGAGTATTCCCTTACTTTTTATTCTTTTTATCTCATGACGGATTTCTGTCTCATTTACTCAAGACAGTATAATAAGAAAGATATGTTATGTTGGTACTCGGTTGAGTAAGGCACAAAGTGCCCATCGAGGCCCTTCTGTTTGGGTCGTGACAGAAGTGGTATCAGAGCAGTTCTGTCCTAGGGAGTCTACAAGTCTTGTCTAGTAGAGTCTTGCTTATGGGTGTGTTGTGCACCACACTTATAAGTAGGAGGCTACAGGGCATTTAGGACTGTTACTCTTTTTTCTTGTCCTAGATCATGTGATAGAGCTCAGTTGTAAGAATTCAAACTCCTAAATTTTGTTTTATTCATAATACAGTGATACCTACATCCAGAAAGACAGTTAGTAAAATATTGAATTTTGATGCGAAAGAGTTGAGTCAAAGGAACTCGATTTTGCATCATGCTTATGATGACTAAATATGATGTCTTCAGCAGATCATGTGTGTACTAAGATGTGTAAGCTTCTTGATAAGGAGTCATAAGGCAAGAATATATATCCACTCGTATGGTAAAAAGGAATAAGAGAATCGGGAAGTAGACACAAGTTTCAGCAAGTAAAACATGCAAGATGACGAAGTGTACGAGGTACCTAGTTAATGAAGATTATCAGTATTTACAATTCAGACAGAGAAATGTAAGTATTGGTGTTACCTTCAATATTAATGGTGATATATACAATTGACCATACCCATCTCAGTTGTGCCCTATGAGAGCTAACAAATATAGTTTAAAAGAAGAAGGTGATACCAAGAATTAATTCGGGTTAGAGTAACCCAAAATTATGGATGGATTGTTATCATTAACTAATGTATCCGAAGGATAGTGCAAATGTGGTAATAGATCTCCTTGTGAGACACCAAGATGTTGAACTTTAGAATAGTACAATCAGATATGAATACTAGATTATTCAGAAATTTCAGAAGATAGGCGGTGGGATCCTAGAATGGACAAATATTTACCTTAGTATGACTCTAGCCCCAAGTAAAAAAAAAGAGAATGTTAGGCATTCCAAACAGCCAGTGAGATAAAGAAAGGGGAGCTAAATGGGAAAGAACATTTTGTGAGAGTTTTCAGAATAAAGTGATAGATAAAGATATTATCCGGAGAATAAGAAGAGAGTAAATGAAGCATCATGAGTAAGATGTGATAAATGGATGATAACGGTAAATCAAAATATGACACGGTGACAGAGTCCATAGTCAAGTGAAGGAAATTACAAGAGGTGACAGGCCTTGAGGCAATAAAAGAGTATAAGTCATAAAGTCATATCCTTATTTCAAGAAATAAGTTGGTGACTTTAACGTGATTACCAGGAGGAAAGGTTAGACCCCAGAGTAGTAGAAATCAGTATGGACTGGTGAGCAAGATAAACTGAATATGAATTAGGGACTGAAGGATTTTGTAATAGTTGGTATCATGGGAATTTCAGAGATAACATTCCGACAATAATAGAATGGACAACAAAAAAATAACCTTTAAGGTTCATTTAGGAAGATGCTTCCCTAAAGCAAGCACATGGAGCAAAGTGAAGCTTAAGGGACTAAGTGTGTCAGTTACATTAAGTGTCACCCTTGTGCATAATAAATTCAATTATCCCTGGTATAGAGAGGTTACCGCAAGGCGAGTAAGATGTTAGTGAAGATGTGGAAAAAAATGCCAAGATGAAGAGGTAATTATGGAATAGTAAATGAGGAACCGGTAAAAGGGTGAAAGGAATGAGATTGCATCTATTCAGATCCTATAGATATGATATGACTCCTGAACATTATGCAAGCATGACGCCGGAGAGAAGCGGTAAGGGTTACACACCCGATGATATTAGGTGCAAATGAATACTTGATACATAAGGAGCCAGTGCGAGAGGTAACTTAAGACAAAATAAATAACTAAAGAGAGATTACGCTAAATATAGATATGAGATTGGATCAATGAGTAGTTTGTAGTTGATTCAGAAAGAGCCTAGTTATGGCTAGAAAAGAGGGTATAAGCAAATCAACAGATCATGCGAGATAAACATAATGAATCTTAATCTAGTAAATTCAGTCTCGCAGATATGATGTCATAACCTTGAGAAATATTCAGATAGGAGTTGGGTTACTAAAGGTACCGTATAAGGGTTACGGGAATAATGGAGAGTGCCACTAAGGAGACAATCAAAATCTGAGTTTAGAAGTAACCCTACGAGCACAAGGGCACGAAGGTATGTAACTAAGGATGTTTGTAGGTGAGTAAGAACATCACAAAATTCCTTCGGGTATATAGTATAACAAGATCGTAACTTTACAAGATCTAAAAGGTCTCCTTAAGTACTACAAAGAAATACTAGCTGAGGAAATAAGGAAGAAGGCTTCAACTTAAGCATAATGACATAAAGAAGATATGGTCGGGTAACAACAGTCCTACTACAACATTGTATGCACTCAATACGAAAGTGGCACCTATAGTGACTAATGAACGGGAAGTCAAAAGTGATATTTGAGATCATATGAGTTATAGGAAATTTAAGTATTGGTGGGCAATAAGATAAGCCAAGTATTCATGCAATAAGTGGCATAACGACCAAGAAAAGTGATTGCTTACATTTAAAGAACGTTGAGAAGGCACAAAAGGAATTATTCAATCAATGATCCAGAGTTAATTGCGTTGTGAATGCACTTAAGACTTCAAAGTTATATCCATGCAGCATATATGTTGACATTCATACAGCTATAGGAGACTCTGATATAGTTAAAAGAAAGAATTAAGTCAACGTCACCTATAAAGGCTTGAATTGTTAGAAGATTATATCATGGATGCTACATAGAATCCATGAAAGGTTAATGTAATAGCTAATACCCTAAGCTGACTATTGGAAGATAGCCTAAGCTTAATTAAAGGCTGAGAAGGAAGAGGAAGCTCGAAAGTTACATCATGAGTCCGATTGTTAGACCTAGATGATTATAGAAATCGTGACTCAAACCATAGCAGGAACACTTTTAATAGCAGAGGTATAAGAGAGACAATACAACAATCATATTCTATAAAAGCTCTACAATAAAGCAATTAAAAGAGTACCAGCCTCATACGACGTTAATATGAAGCTCCCACCAGATTGTGTATGCACCAGGGTTGCAAGTATTATAGTAGAGATTTAAGGTATGGATGTGAATTCCATCAATGTAGAAGGAAGGTTATGAAATCGATAGAAGATACGGTGCGAGATTTAAAGGTAAGTATGGTAAATGTGAGTGAGAAGGTGACAATAATAGGCAAGGTCTCAGGATTAAACCCATCAAAACAAGAGAGCTGATGCTTTCCATGAGCTATAGAAAGCTCGGTACACTCTGAATGAACTCAGAGGAGTCTAAGAACAGGAGCAATTAGAAGAGATGGAATACTGCCCTAGTAGTAGAATAAAGGTGTAATTGTGATAGTTAAGAGAATGATGTTTGGGCCTTCGATTGAGTAATGATTTAAAGAAAAAGGATTCCATGGATGGCACGGTATTAGAATGCCCCCGTAAGATCAATACGTTGGGATGTTATGAAAATGCAGTTATTGAAGTATAGTATTGTCCCTAGGTGCATCAATAAAATCACTTCAGATGTTCCCCGATGAGACGCGAGCCTTAGTGACAATGTATTACATTTGAGTCGATGGTTGGACTTAGTGAAAGACTATGATGTTTATATTTTATATCATCCAGGGAAGGCGAATGTAGTATTCAATGCCCTCACTCGTAGATCTATGTGTAGCCTATCATATTTACAGGCATAGAAGAGTGAGAAAGCTTGTGAGATTCATCTGCTAGCTAATCTTGAAATTCAATTACTAGATGCAGGTTGTACCAGAGTTACTACTTAGGACATGGAAACCTCCTCTTTAGTAACTGAAGTGAAGGAATGCCAGTATGAAGATCATGTGCTAGATCATTAAAGAGATACAACCCCTCAAAAGGAGAAAACACTACTTGAGATTACAGGAGATGGAGTCCTCAGATATCGAGGTCGATTATATGTTCCTAATGTGGCAGGGTGAGATGGAGTACTTATATATCGAGGTCGATTATATGTTCCTAATGTGGCAGGGTTGCGCCGATAGGTTATGGGACAAGCAATGAGAAAGTAACCTAGAATTGTGTAGCACATCGGTAATAATACCAAGGCTATAAAACGAAATATAGCAATAGTCGTACATTCAGCAAAGTACCAAGCGAAGAGCTTAAATATACCTATATATGCCCAGAGGGACATCATGTCATAGTTCTATATATGTATTCACAAAGTGAAGCCAAGAGATTTGCAAAAAGCTGGAGGAAAAAAAGAGAGAAGAGTCGTGCATAAAAGGACATAGTCATATAGGATACATCATAGAAGGTAGTTGAAGTTACGAGATTGGAAGAACTCCGGCCATAATTCACGAGGTGAGAATAGGACTAAAGGGGGGAATGCCCTGGTTTTTAAATTTATTCACAGAACAATTGTCTAGATGACAAAGGACAATATTAAAGTATTCATAAGAGTCATATAGTATGAGAATGAGAAGCGCATCAGTCAACATTCGAGGACGAATGTTCCAAAGGGTGGAATAATGTTACAACCCATGTTTTTGTACCTGAAAGTACGTCGTGAGTCAATTGATGTAAGCTCAAAAAGGATGAAATCCTTCTACAAGGATAAGAAAGGTTACCGAAGTGTTAAGCAAGTTAAGATGAATATGAGACTTGTTAATCATGATTTGAATGAGTTTAAAGCCATGATATGACTATATATGATGTTTGTTTATGAAGTATAAAGTTTGAGAAAAATCAGATTTAAGTTACGGAAAAACCGACAAAGGAGTTGCCTTGTAATGAAGCTTTTTGAGTAATAAATTTCATATGCTATATGAGGTCTTTTTGGGACATATTATATACCAAATTGAAGGTCTTGTAATGTAGTTTCCAACTCTCTTAATTGTTCGTTCATAAAATATCCGGATAAAAAGATATGAGTGTTTAAAAAAAAGGCCAATGAAATGGTGCCAAGTAGCACCTTTTGACTTTTCAACAAAATGGAGATTATCTCCTTTATCTCGTCTCTTTCTACATATTTCCAGATAACACAACTAAATAAGACCCCCTAACATCACCCTTAAGCTCTCTACATGAGTTTCAAACAATACCATCATCCCGGGAACAAAATCAAGAAGCAATAACACTAGAACGATCCCGACAGCGTAAGTATTGTTATATTGCCTCTCTTTTTCTTTGTAGTTTGAGTTTTGGAAGGTATTTTGAAGTTAATAAAAATACCTAATTTCTGGTTTTAAGATCTTAAATATCAAGTAAGGTTGATTAATTCATTTTATAATAGTTAGAACTCACGGAACGGCGATCGAAAGCCGTAAGTTCGAGTTATTTGATTTGTAATGGACTATTTTGTGGATTGTTTCGTGTAGCTTTTAGGCTGTATAATTTTCTGATATTTAATGGAGTTTTTGGAGGATAAATTGTGTGGAGAAACACCACTTAATGGCGAAATGATGGATTAGTCATTCTTTGTAATATATTTAGGGTGTTTGACACTACTATAGTCGTTGTTTTGGGTATGAATTGATTGGGTGTATTGGGATATTGTAAGCTAAATATAACATGGATTTCGACTTGCATCTACTGTAGGAGGTAATTATATTGTGTTCCTACAGGTGCTTAAGGTTATATTGACATCGGTTAAGTTAAATGGATGAACTAGACATGAACTAGTGAATAAAGTTGCTAATTAAGAATAATTGGAGTTGTGGATCATTTTCTTTGTTATGGATATATGGTATAAGGCTGGAATTATTAATGAATGACTTCATTATCATGTTAATGATACTATTAAGTTAAAGTAAAAAGTCTATAAGGGATGATATGGGGTATACGAATTCCAATTGGAGCTTATCGCTCGTCGTAAAATAGTTATGACTTGTTGTTGTTTTATGGTGTCTTGTTTATAATAATTATGTATTGCTGGATTTCTCTGGTAATTGTTGTTGGTATATGATATTGGAGGAGGCTCTTGTTACAGGGGAGATGCTGCCCGAATTTATATAAACGAGCTACAAGTTTAAATTGCAGACTTAGCCTTTATTCAACACTAATTTGAATCTCCTTATGCAATGGTAGATTGAGTTGAGTTGTCTGAAGAGTAGCTTGGGAGGTATTAAGGACTCACCATGGTTAAGGTATGTTAAGGTACTTCCCTCTTTCTTTTGGCATGATCTAAAGTGAAATGAATACGCTATTTCATAACGGATCTACTCCTAGAAACTAAGGTTGCTCATGTTATTCTTTCCTTATAAAGTTATTTTAAGCAAGTATGTATGATCCTTGAATCCTATAGAAGCTCATATTGATGGTATAATGTCCATAATGTTAATCGAAGGTGCAACGACCTTAAGTCACTCCAAAAGGTTTAGAACGTGATTCCATGAGTCTAGCATGCATTATATATAGTATCTATTTTACTCTACCGAGCCGCGCTATAGTAGGCCGGGTATGACACCTATTGTGCAACCACTGATCAGTTGGATTTACCGAGCTCCACGTGGTCGGGTACGATTCTACCGAGCCTTATGATGGCCGGGTATGTTTTCAAATAAAGGTTGACAGTCTTCCTAGTAGGCTATTAGCTCAGCGGAGGTGTTGGTGCAATCCACTTGCTCCAAAATTACCTATTTGGTCGGTATGTTTTGGATATGTATTGATTGGTATGGCGGGCCCTGACCCGACCTTTATGATTTTATGTACTCTTAGAGGCTTGTAGACAGATGTCGGGTTTATGGATACTTGTATGGCCTTGTTGGCCTATGTGTTGAGTTTACAAAGGGTCATGTCGGCCTTCTAGGCCCGTATGTCTCATGTATAAGTTTGTATATCATGTTGGGTCGTCATATGTTGAGTATTCCCTTACGTTTTATTCTTGTTATCTCATGACGGGTTTCTGGCTTATTTACTCAAGATAGTATAATAAGAAATATATGTTATGTTGGTACTCGATTAAGGCACCGGGTGCCCGTCGCGGCCCTTCGGTTTGGGTCGTAACAGACCTAGACGGAGTAGTAATTAATTAAACAATTATTGAAGAACTATAAATAATGTTAAAAAATAATAATGGCTTATGATTTTTGATCCCTATCTTTATCTCCCTGCCTGCACCACTCAAGTACTTGCAACAACCTTTTTTTTCCAATTCATAAGTAAATCTCTTCATCAGAAAAAGAATAATAAATATAATATTTAAATCATATTTTTTTTTTAATCTTTTGAGGCATTGTGGATCTTAAGAAATTTGCAGTAAAATTGTATATTCTAACGCATTCCTAATATATCAGCCACTGCTTCATGGTTCTCCACAAGATTATATTCTCTACTAAATATAGCAAAATACCCAAAAGAAAAAAATTAACTAGAAAAAAGAAAACTAAGTTCACTTCAAATAAATGAGAAGCTAAAGAAATTCAAGTTAATTTCTTCCATAATTTTCCATAGAAAAAAAAAAAACTCAAAAAGTGGCAAGTTGCTGAATATTGATGGGATAAACAACATCAGGACCACCATTGAAAGCCTTCCTTCCAAACAAGATGTTAACTGCCTCAGTTGGATGAAATGCATCCCAAAATATGAATTGTTCCCTATTTTGACATGGTGTTTGGAATGGTAGACATGTTATTTGCCCTCTATTTCTCCCTACTCCACAGCATCCATTATTTATTTCACTAAATCCTGTTACATCATTAACAATATTGAATACAGAATGTTAGCTTTTTCTTCCAAGGATTTAATACAAAATTCCAAGAAATCTTTATTTAGACAAAAAGGACTGTAGTAGGGGAGAGCATTAATAATAACAGTAATAGAAGGAAAGAAAAAGAAAAGAAAGGGAAAGCAAGAAAAAGGGGTGGATGGTTAAAGGGTAATTAGAAGGGGACCATTGGAGTAACGGTAAAAGTTGTTTCCGTGTGACTTATAGGTCACAGGTTGGAGCCATGGTAGCAGTCACTAATGTTTGCATTAAAATAGGCCGTGTACATCACTCCCCTTGGGGTGCGGCACTTCTCGAACCTTGCGTGAACGTGAAATGCCTTGTGTACTGGGTTGCGCTTTTCAGTTAAAGAGTAACTAAAAATGGATTTAACTTTTATACATTATCAGTTTAAAGAATTTTTATACTATTAATATATTTTAAATTTAACTTATTGTAAAGAACATGAACTTTTCAAATGTCTCTTTCTTTGTCCAAGAGAAATACAACAACAACAATAACAAAAACAAAACAAAAAAAAACTCAGTGTAATCTCATAAATGGGGTCTTATAAAGGTAGAGAGGATGATCTGATAGATCCTCAGCTCAAGGAACAATAGAGATAAGATAAAGCAGCCAAGTAGCAAATAATGGATCCGAGTAAAATAAAATATTGAATAAAATAAATAAGAACTTTTCTGGAATAAGATTAACTTACCATATTGTCTGTAATTGGTAAGGAGATCTTGGAACATATTCCTGATGTCAATGTAAACAAATTTGGAACCAGGAAGATTGGTATTAAAATTGTTAAGCATTGATCTAACATTGTTATGGAATGGAAGAACAAGTTGATTCACTTCCTCTGAACATTCACCATTTTGACTTTGTGCAAGAATACTTGGAATACACCCCATTAGTCCAACTCCACCAATCACAAATTTTCTAGCTCCAAGATTATATAATCTCTGCAATTTTCATAAATTGAATTAAGAAAGGGAAAAAAATAGAAGGAAAAACATGTTGATAAATTAAATGAAAAGTACTAGTTTAGAGTAAAGTCCTAGGAAAAAAATGGCTTAACTCAAATCTATGTTGTCTTATTTAAAGTGAAGGAAATCACCTCAAACTGATAGATGAAGATGGAATATTTTTTTAAAAAAGAAAAGAAAACATAGAATTTTCCACAAATGATGTCACTAAAGGATTTTTAACAGAAACAATCTAGCAGAAAAGGTTTATTTTAAGGTTTTCTCTTCCTGTATAAAACAAATACAGTGTTGAAAAAAAAGGAATTTGTTATTTATTCAATGTGGTACAAAATATCAAATAATAAACTACAACAACAAACCCAGTTTATTCCCATAAATGGGGTCTGGGGAGGATAGTGTGTACGTCATTTAAATAAATAAAATATTTCAAAAGAATTTAATTATTCTAATATTTATTGTGCTGAAAATGAGAGGAACCAGCTAGATCAATTGCTACATAAAAAATTGTTTCCCAATAAAAGAGGAAAAGGTAAATAGTTTTCCACTTGCCAGGCACCAAAGAAAAAAAGAAAATAAAAAGGAAAAAGAAAATATAATTTCTTTCTTTTCACCAAAAACCCTCTACTATAAAAGTATATACATTCAAACCTCTCTGTAACAACCTCGTTTGTTCCGAAATATTTTATTCGTTTCCAAGAATAACTCGGTTTTTATAGTGAATTTCTATTATATAAAGATGTTGTTATAGAGAGGTCTGACTGTATATTATATTAGAGAAAAATAGAAAATACACTAATTTGGAAAATTACAAAAGAGATAATAAAAAATTAAAAAAAAAATAAAAAAAAAAAAAGAGTCTTACCATAAGTTGTTGATTATACTGCTGAACCAAGAGACTGGCAAATTGTTGAGCATTATATTGATTCTTTGTATTATAATTAGGCATAAGGTAATTATTAAGATAGTCATTGCTTCCCATTCCAACAAAGAAAATAGATTTGGCTAATGCCTCTCCTACATCTGATACTCCAAGATTGCTTCTGATTTGGTTAACTGTGCTCTCAAAATTAGTGATTTGCTGATTGAATGGAATACGTCCAACCTGTATAACATTATTAATAAAAATGTCCAATTAATTACATGCAAGATTCTATTAAAAGACACTAATGTGACACTTTAAAATGTAAAAAGTAACAGCAATTGGATAGGTGGTATAGAGATGGCGGACGCAAGTTATTGGTACCGGATTCAACTAAACTCAGTACTTTTGGCGCAGAGCATAAATTTATGTGTAAAAATTCAATAATATTGCAGTATATAGCAATATAAACCTATAACTTTAAAAATACAATGGATTCAATGCTAAAAATTTGATAAGTTAAGCCCATAAAATTTAAATCCTAGATCTAAATGCTCTTCATTTACCTTTGTTATTTAGTTTGTTCATGGATTTATTGTTACGGCATTTAAATTGTCTTCCATTGGGTTCTATATGAATTTGATGCATCATTCAATTCATCAAATTCAATTCATCATTCAATTCATCAAATTAGACAAATGGGTTGCTATGATGGTAAGCAACCTCCACTTCCAACCAAGAGGTTGTGAGTTCGAGTCTCCCCAAGAGCAAGGTGGGAAGAGCCTCTCTACCTCAAGGTAGGGGTAAGGTCTACGTACACACTACCCTCCCCAGACCCCACTAAGTAGGATTATACTGGGTTGTTGTTGTTGTATTCAATTCATCAAATTCCTAAATTTTCTATACACTAACAGTACAAAAAAAAAACTACACTATCAGATCAGGAAAAAATAATTATAAGTAATTGTTCATAATAAGTAAAATTAGTAGCCTAAAAATAAGTTAAAAACCCCTACCATAGCAGGCTATATTTACATTGATAGTTCTTTGCACAAGGGGTCGTTTGGTAGGATGCATTAGATAAGCTAATACATGCATTAGCTTTGTGTATTAATAATACATTGTTTGGTAGACATTTTGATCGTATGCATTAGTTATGTAAGCATTAGTTATACATCCTATTTGGTATTATCCTATGCATAACTAATGCATAGAAAACAATGGTATTAGCAATGCAATGGGTTTTAATGCATGCATTAACTTAGTTAAAGACAAAATTGTCCTTCAAAATTTATGCTTGATTAAAATATGTTAGTTAGTAGATTAATGCAAGTTTTGGGGGAAGGGGGAGGGGTGAATTAGATACAACAACAACAACAACAACCCAGTATCTGTTTCCAAATAGACCCTCAGCATCCTTCCCTCCAAGAACTTCCCACCTTGCTCTTGGGGAGACTCGAACTCACAACCTCTCGGTTGGAAGTGGGGGTTGCTTACCATCAGAGCAACCCCTCTTGTCTGACGGGTGAATTAGATATTTCAAAAAATAAAAATAAATAAAAAAGAAAACTCACAAAGTTTCTGCCAGTAATATCAAGAATCCCAGCAGCAGCTGAGGCATAGTTTATTCCAAATCGCATTTGGTCTCCAGAAGCCTCAGTGTATGGTGGAATAAGGGGTAGTCCAAGCAATTGAGCTGCAAGTAATAATGAGTCAATAACTAAGGGCAAAATACGAAAATGACTGGTCGGGTGAAATTAATTGTATTCGCTAGCTAAAAAGTGTATAAAATATGTATATTAATTCACCCACTTTTCTAATTTTATCTATTTTTTTAGAAAATGAAATAAATGGTTGCTTTTATCCTTGTTTAAATATTTTACCTAGTTATGAGAAGTTTCTTGGCGGGAAAATTAGGGATCATTACACAAATAGTCGGTCACATTTATTATCTACATTTTCTAGCCTTATACAGACTATATATTGTTTATACACAAATATATACCTATAATACACAAATTATGCATATATTATACCTCAACGAGCTACTTTTAATTTAAGTGGATGGGTGGACAGATATTCGGGTTAATATAGAAAAAATTTTGAGAATAAGTCCACATATACTAGAGTCTAAAATATTGTTATACCTAAATCTGAGTTTGAAAGTATCACATTATATTTGGCTTGATTATTGTGTATGCTAATACTCTACTATCTTATTTAATCATTCTAACTAATGATACTTGCTCTTAATATTCTACCTAGAGGAGAAAAATAGAAAGTCTAGAGGTAACTTCAGCAGGAAAAATCGACAAGAATAAGGGATGCCATGAAATAAATTCCATGCACAAGGGGTTAGAAAATGAAGTATTTGGAGAAAAAAACAAATATAAATAAGTGGATAATTTGTGTATATTACCAATTACATCAACCATGGTGTAACCATTGGAGAAACGACCAGTAGGGCCACCATTAAAATCAATGCCATAAGGAAAATAATTAGCCTTTGCAAAAGAAGGCAAATTATTGTTGTTTCCATTGTCAATCAAAGAGTCACCAAATATAAACATGGCTGGTACCAAAGCATTCCTCGTTCCATCTTCTTCTTGACATATTGCATTATTAGCCAATACAACAAACAACAGAAAACCCAAAGAAAATAGCCTAAACTTACTAGCCATTTCCTCAATATAGATGGATTTTCTCTATTTACTTTGGTTAGTGTGTGTAAATAATAATAATGTAACTAGCTTGAAGTGAGAAGGAATGAAAAGGTGGCAAAGGGTTTAATATAAAGGAGGGAAATGCGGTGGTTAGAGAGGAGTAAATGAATTCACCTGTAAGTTGTTTTATGCAGTAAATGAGTAATAATTGATGAGTGAGTATATAGGAATTATATTATTCCCTCCGGTTCACAATAAGTGTCCAATTTGTTTTTAGCACGCCCATTAAGAAAATACTAAATTCTATACAAAAATACCTATTATGACTAAACTACCCCTAATTTAACATTTAATGTGAGGAGTAAGAAAACTTTTTAGGGGTATGTACACAGGGTTTATTTTGTAAAAACAAATTGAATTCTTTCTTGATTACATAACTGGACACTTATTTTGAACCAAAATGAAAAGGCAAATTGGACACTTATTGTGAACCAGAGAGAGTACTATATTTCAGGTTGGTTTATTGATTTGATGGTTTTTTCACCTCATTAGGAATTTAAATATTAGTCAGTCATTTTTTTTTTAATATTATTTGCTTAATTTTGCTAGTTCTTCATTGTTATTTGAGAAGTTACATATCAATGTATTTCTGGAAAAATTCTTGAGAAGATATATAAGTAGATTCATATATCAGTGGCTATTACTTAAAATTGACAAGTTATATGGAACAAATTCAATTACTCCCTCCGGTCCACATAAGTGACCAATTTACTTTTGACACGCCCATTAAAAAAATATAAATTTTATACCAAAACATCTAGTATGACTAAACTACTCTTAATTAAATATTTAATGTGAGAAGTAAGAAAACTTTTTAGGGATATGTACATAAGGGTAATTTTATAAAACAAATTAACTTTTTTCTTGATTATATAAATAGACACTTATTTTGGACAAAAATAAAAAGGCAAATTGATCACTTATTATGGACCGGAGGGAGTAAGAAATAAGGGCAAAACGGCTAATATGTAAAACAGGAAAAGAGTATATTTCAACCTAAGGAAAACATTTAAAACAAAGATAAAAGAGTCAGCGCCACACAAAAATTGAAAGGAAGTTATTAGTTGAGAAAATAAACAACGTCATGAGTAACTGCTATAGTAATCATGCATGGCTGCAGGTTGCAGCCATGGATGAGCTGTGATTTAACAAATGATTGGTCCGTTTGGGCGGAGCTCTGTGCCATTGATGCCGTGTTTACATTTGATGCTACCTCTCTTAACAATGCTGAGCTGCTGCATTCCTTCATTAATACTTAGCTCCATTTGCAGCTGGTAATAGTAGTATCAAGTTTCTCAGCAGAAAACACGGTTCCCAAGAGAAAAAAGGGGGAGGTTTATGACTCTCAGAACTAAATGCAAAATCATTTTTTCTTTCACGATGTGCTTTGGCGTAACTGGTAAAACTGTTGTCATGTCACCAGGAAGTCACGGATTCGATCCGTGGAAACAGCCTCTTGCAGAAATGCAGGGTAAGACTCTATACAATAGACCTTTATGGTCCAGCTCTTCCCCGGACCCCGTGCATAGCGGGAGCTTAGTTCACCCGGCTGCCCTTTTTATTTTTTATGATGTGCATGCAGAAATGCTTATTTTTGTGTGTTGGGGACAGTTGGGACGGTTGCTTCGTATTTACTACTACTGGCCTTTATGTTTGACTTGAATCTTCTGTTATTACCTTCGTGCTAACTACGTGAAGTGCAAGTATACTTAATTTCATGTCAATTACCGTTAGGTTGTATAACACAAACTTGAATATTTGTATTTTCCAATTTCTCTGTATAGACAATACAGGTCTTTTTGAAGAGCTCCATATAGTTTTGGAGTGTAACGTACGTGGTTTCTCTCCTCTTATAGAGAGATGTCGCACTTATTCTTACCCCAAATAATTAGTTTTAGAGGCATTTTATTTGTCTCCTACACAATGGAGATTCATTGAAGAAAGATCCTAAAAACAATTAGCACCCAAAAATGGGATCCTAGCTCAAACCAAGTGCATTGGACCGATAATGGTCAGTTTTTAAACAAATTTGATCAAGAAAAACAGGCTCCACATATGGTGAAGACATTTGCACAAGGCATCTAACTGAATTGACTAAAGTTCTAAAAAAAAATCAGAGATAAATATACATATACAAAAAGTTGGCTATCACCAGATCACACTAATCAACCCCAACTTTACCCCAAAGTCAGCACCAATAAACAATCTTACAGGTATCTCTATTCCAATTTTACACCGAAACTACATGGCAAAGAATGTGTCAAGGCTTCCATAACTTCATGGTGCAGTCTTCTCCATAGGTGGCGACAAGGTTTATATGGGGATGGTGAGTGATACCAATTACTTCCTTTTCATGTACCTGCCATAAAGCAGAAAAGTATAACTTTCAGCGACTAGCTTTTTATCCTGATCCTAAAGCCAAGAACATTAAAAACCCACCTAGACACTTAATGCACCCCTGACAAAGAATGACTACCATATCACTTGATTAAAAAAAACATATTCGACAACCATACCTGACAATATGCAATATAGTACGGGGAAACTTACATAAATGTCTCAAATAAGTCCTAACTTACCAACCTCTAGCCATTAATCATAGACTTATCAAAACTAGCCAAGCACATATAAAAATTGAAAACTCAAATAAATAAAGATTCTATCTCTCCAACAGTAACACGCAAAGATCTCCTTCCATATTTTTAAACGTGATCAGCAACATTAGACACAAAGGAAATTTCATGGATGAGGTAACAAACAAGGTGATGAAATACAAAAAAAAATAAAAAAATAAAAAGATAACATATATATGATTGAAATTCATTGAAAATATATAGATGAGTCAATATACAAAATTTGAGGAAGATTGGAAGTGATTTGGTACACATGGATCACGCATGTATCACGCATGTATCTCACACATAGGTACACATGGATACACATTTGATACAAATATGATAAATATGTGATACACAAATGATACAGAATGTGATACACATCATCTCTTTCTATATTTATCTTCTACTTCAAATTTTCAATTCAAACCACCTCAAAACTCTACCAAATCATCCCAAAACTGAGATTTAAACCCCTTAAGATGTATCCAATCTATTCCAACAACACTCACTCGAAAGAAAGCAAGAATTTGATATTTTTTTGGCTACAAATAACTAATTGGCTAATATTGGTAGTATTTTATGAATTGGCTAATATTTGTACTAACTTATTTATGGGCTGACATAACTAGTAATTTCCGCTATAGGTATATGTGTACATACATGTGCATGTGAATGCAGGAGGCAGATATGTTTACTGTTGCTAGGGAAAGGGGGAAGGGGCTTAATGGTAAAAAAGTTTATTTAGGAAGGATTAAGAGGCAACAAAAGAAAATAGTCTATGCACCATTATCACTGCATAAATGTTGATTAAAACAAATATGATTTGGTAAAAAGAAAATGAGATAGTGCAATAGAGACTGAGGATGAATTTACAGAGAAATAACCACGGAATCAGTTAACTAACCTTTCTATCATTTTCTTATTTCGCTAGCAGGTTGGTTGGAGAGGTATAGTGAGAAGTAATATAAGACGTGTTAAACCAAAACATCCATGGTATCCATTATTTTACATGTAAATATTAGGTAAGAAACTGAAAACCACACAACACATCAGCAAGTTATCATTTCCCCCCTTCTCTTGGCATGAATGAAGGTATTAGGAGGATGAGCCAAGGAGAAAAAACAATATCTTCTTGGCACTGTAATTATCTTTTGACAAACGAAAAAACATTTAATTTAGCCTCGGCAGCATCCGTGTATGTGAACACGTGCATCTCATGTACATACGTACACATCCCAGTGATGATTAAGTGAGCAAGCAAGTGAGATAAAGAAATCAAGAAAAGAGAGATTTATAACACTATGAAGCTCAAAGTTTTAACTCTACAAGTATGACTTGTACTGTGACAATAAGGAAAAAACATTTGGTAGACAAACTTAATGTCGGAATTAAAGCGTACCTTCATCAGATGTTCCAGTTTGTTTGACTGATAACTAAAGCAGTACAAGTTTCTGTTGGAATAGACAAACCACATCATCAGCATAAATGGGATAAATCCTTCCCCACTGAATATCAATATCAACAACGTAATAAAGTTCACACAACTGACACATTTTGAGTGCAGGGGAAAAAAAGGATATTTTGGACTGAAGTATGGTTAGGGGATGTGAGCTTAAGTAACAGATTTCCAAACCTGTACAATTGCCCTGTGAATAAAGATGGTTTTGTTGCTGAGTTCTATTCTACTAATGGTTGACAATTAAATCCTAGAAGAGGCTTTAATGACTGGGAGTTGGAAGAAGTGGGGTAATTACTCCAATTACTAGGCACAACAGTGGTGGAGGAAGACAAGGAGGATCTTATGGTTTGGACAGCAAGCAATGATCTGCGATATACTGTCAAAAGCTGTTATCATCTTCTCCAGGAACAAAATGATCAATATGAATCAAATTGGCCATGGAAAATGTTATGGAGAACCAAAGCACCTATTAAAGTGGCTTGTTTTGGGTGGGTTGCTATCAGAGAAGCCAATTTAACTCAAGATAATTTACAAAAAAGGGGATTCTGCCTAAGTAACAGATGATACTTATGTGAAGAAGGGTTGGAAACTGTTAATCATCTATTTATCCATTGTAAAATTGCTAAACAGTGCTGGGAGCTTTTTTTGAATCTGTGTGGTGTTTCGTGGACTATGCCTCCAGACATAAGATCTTTACTGGTCAGCTAGCAAGGGCAGAAGGTATCAAGGAATCAGAAGCAACTATGGTGGACCATCCCTCTATGCATTTTCTGGACCATCTGGGAAGAAAGGAACAATGTTTGCTTTGAGGACAAGAGGAATTACATTGCTAGAATAAAAAATACTTGTCTTCAAAATTTATTTTTTTCGTGTAAGAAATTGTTTAGTTGAAAGTCTAGATCAATATATGGAGTTTTTGGATATGTTAAGCAACTTGTAACTGATAGTATGCTATTATAGGTGTTGTCTGATCCTGGTGTAATCTTATGTACCATGTTGGTACTTTTATCAATAAAACCTTTACCTTATAAAAAAAAAAAGATATTTCCACTGTAATACTGTACTATAAGCAATGGCGGTTCAAAAGTAGATACAAGAGAGCAGTAGTAGTTTCAGAATAACACGATCATTTATGAATAATATTGTAATTAAGTTCAATCGTAGACAAATCTATAGCAGCTAGTCCTTGAAGTTTCATATGTAGGAGAAGAGAAATCTTCAAGGATGAAATAAAATCAAAGTTCACCAAGTAACAACAAAGTCACACTCTCCTGCTCTCTTTTTCCGTAGCAATAAGAAATAATGGCATCAATCTCAAAACTCCATAAAGCAAGGGACTTAAATATCAACTATACCTGTCTTCACCTACACAGTAAATCCATTCTCCTTTTGGTGATAGACAAGCAGCCAAAAAGTCTCCACCTTCTCTTTTACCAGATGAGAAACTTTTAACGACCTACATGACAATTGCATAGCATAAGTTCACTTATTATTTGAATTCTTCTATTAAACTCCACTTCAGTCCATTGTCCTTATGTTTTCTTTTAGAAAACGAATTTGACATTTCGATTAGTATAAAAAAGTCTGTCACAGCTTGAAGTTTTTCCATTTCCCAATTTGTTCGCTCTTCTTTCCCTGACTATACAACAATAACAAAACTCAGTATAATCCCACAAGTGGGATCAGAGAGGGTAATGTGTATGCAGACGTTACCTCTTTCCCCGACTATAAAAGGGCATCCCGGTGCACTAAGCTCCCGCTATGCGCGGGGTCCGGTGAAGGACCGGACCGCGAGGGTCTATTGTACGCAGCCTTACCCTACATTTCTGTAAGAGGCTGTTTCCACGGCTCGAACCCGTGACCTCTTGGTCACATGGCAGCAACTTTACCAGTTATGGCTACGCCAAGGC